>NW_003856061.1:0-1680 GCF_000181295.1 Otolemur garnettii | reverse complement strand
AAAAAAAAAAAGTCAAAGTATAGGGAAATCAAATTCACCTAGAAATTAATCTTTTCCTTTCCTCTTTCAGCCAATTGCATTGTAATCGCACCATGTAAGACGTGGGGATGGAATGAGAAACTTTGAAACATGTAAACAATCCTCTTCCTCTCACTCCCCGGGGACCCAAAGGCAGGGGTAGGGGCAGAAGGAAAGGGTTAGAACATGGCTAAGCTGAGTTTTATCAAGGGTCTCAGCGGAAATGCAGCACCAAGGGGAGCAGCCCTGGCAGAGGGGCAGGTGAGAGCAAGTATGGAATGTTCAGGAATCTGAGAGGGGCTGACAGAGGCAGTCAAGACCAGAGAGGAGGCTGAGGACATTTAGGTGGGAGATGGTAGCTTGGACTTGGGGAGGGGTGGTGGAGATGGTCCTAAGTGGAAAGAGTGACATGCAAGATTTCTGAGGAATAGGGATGTGTCAAGGTCACTGAGATCACTTGCTGCTTGGGCCAGCTGCCCCCAGCCTGCCAGCCTCTGTGAAGCCCGTCTTTGTCCTCCCATAAGCCCTGAGGCTACCCCCTGGATATTCCTATCACCTACTTTCTATGTGGTGTATCCTATAGACCTCAAGAGCTTCTTACTTTCCCTTTAGAGAAAGGATCTCACTCTCACACCCAGGCTGCACTGCAGCCTTGAACTCTTGGGTTCAAATGATCCTCCCATCTCAGCCTTCTGAGTAGCTGGGACTACAGGCATGTGGCACCATCTCAGTTGATTTTTAAATTCTTTTTTTTGTAGAGACAAGGTTACACTATGTTACCCAGGCTGGTCTCAAATTCCTGGTCTCAAGTAATTCCCCCTGCCCTCCTTGGCTTCCTGGGGCTACAGGAGTGAGCCCCCATATATGTATACATCACAACCCCATGAGCTTCTTTGCATGGTGCTTATTTGTCCCCTCAAGTCCTGCTAGATGAAGCCTGTCTGGCTTTACCTGATAGGTTCCTAAAGCTTTACCCATAGTGGCTGTTCTTTGTTTATCTGGGATCCATTGGTTTCTTGGTAGCTGGGAGTTGTGGCTGACACCTGTAGTCCCAGCTACTCGGGAGGCTGAGGCAAGAGAATCGCCTAAGCCCAAGAGCTGGAGGTTGCTGTGAGCTGTGATACCACTGCACTCTACTGAGGGCAACAAAGTGAGACTCTGTCTCTAAAAAACAAAGAAACAAACAAACAAGTGGGGCTGTGGTTCATGTCAGCACTTTGGGAGGTTGAAATGGGATTATTGCTTGAGCCCAGTGGGTCAAGGCTACAATGAACTAAGATGCTGCCACTGTGCTCCAGCTTGTGTATTAACAAAAAAAAGAAAAATAAGAAAAAATATGTGTGGACAAAGTTGCATCTCTAGAGAGATGCTTCAGGGAGATTTTTAGTATAAATGACAGGGATGGGAACAATGGATACTGTTCTGTCTTCCATAGACACATGATTTAGTGTGAGCATGTTATAATTTCAAAATGACAATTGTAGCAATGGTAATGCATTGGGAGTATTATATTTGTCATAAAGCAGAATTATAAGTGTCCCTTTAGCTATTTTCTGGCAATTGAAAAAGTTATCCAAAATGTCAAAGTAGGCTCGGTGCCTGTGGCTCAAGTGGCTAAGGCGCCAGCCACATACACCTTAGGTAGCGGGTTCAAATCCAGCC
>NW_003856060.1:0-1680 GCF_000181295.1 Otolemur garnettii | reverse complement strand
AGTGCTGACTCTTGGAGTGTGGGATTTGAAGGGATGAATTGACTTTAAGATTCTGCTTTCTATTTATAGACTTCTAGATTATTTTATCACAAGTGTGAATACTCCATTTAACATGAAAAAAAAAGATAAATTTAAAAGCCTGTAGTTAACTCACCAGGGGTGGTGACTGAATCCTGCTCCTTCGGGTGGGGAGAGAACACCACGGTATGGTTTCTGTTGACCGGTGGCTGTCCGTCATGCTCCACCTGGCAGGTGAGCACCACGGCGTCCCTGTGGGCAGAGGAGTTCACCAGGAGCCAGCTGGTCCAGCTGTAGGTCCCATCCTTGTTCTTTACGGGGGTCAAGGCTGTTTCTGTTCGGGACACATTTCCATTTTCTAACCAGGTCAGCAGTAGTTTCTCTGGGTAGAACCTTTCCACCTGGCAGGTGACGTTCACCTGGTTCCCCGCCATCGTGGGCTGCTGGGTAACCTCCAAGGTAGGCGGAACTGAAATAGCACAGGGCAGAAGCTTTGATATGGCACAGGCAGGTCACAGAGGATGAGCTGGATAACTTAGCTCCCCCACCAGGGCAAGGGCATCACCCAGGACAGAGCTAGGTATGCAGCAGGGGCTGAAACATAGAGGGCTCTCTTTGCCTGTGAGTGAAAGTGCTACGTTCAAGCTGAGCACACAGTAGGTGTTCAAGAACTGGTGGCACCTATTAGGATATGACTGAGTGAAATCAACAAGCACCACCCCTGGGATGCAGTGAGAATCTAATAACTGCAGCAAAACAGATGAAACTGCCAAGCACCCGGGGTGTGGCTCCCAGCAGGTGCTCAGTAACGGCGGTTGCTATTGGAGAAATAAGCAAAGTACCAGGCACAGTGCTTGGCACAGCAGATGCCATCAGAATGAGAGTGGCACATTGGGGTACATGGTAGGTGGGCAGGACAGTTAGGAATTATATTCCAGCCAGTTTAAGCCCTGGAACAAAAGCCACTGGTCCCTAGAAGCCATGCCCTGGAGGTCTCCTGCATCACAAAGAGCTGGGCTCACACCATCCCTGGTGCAGTTATGATAAATTTTTAAATTTTGCCTTTAAAAAATGTTGATGCTAGATGCCCATTTCTCAGTGGTTAGGGCACCTACCACGTGCTCCAGGGCTGATGGGTTCGAACCCAGCCCCAGCCTGCTAAACAAACAAACAAAAATTAGCCAGGAGTTGTGGCCGGCGCCTGTAGTCCCAGCTACTATGAAGGCTGAGGCAAGAGAATCACATGAGCCCAAGAGTTTATGTTTGCTGTGAGCTATGACACCACAGCACTCTACCAAGTGTGACAAAGGGACCCTTTATCTGTCTCAATAAAAAAATGTTGAAAGTAGTACCCATGCTTGTTATAAAATAATCTAGGAGTCTATACATATAAATCACAATTTAAATGTCAGCTCATCTTCCCAAATCCCTCTGGCTGCAATTTTAATGTCAGCTCATCCTCCCAAATCCCCCTGGCTGCAGGTTTAATGCAAAGGGCTAGGCTTGGGCTGGGTGTGGGCTCCTCTACCTCGGATGGTGTCAGACAAGTTGGCAGTCCCACGGAGAGGGATCCCCTGCAAGGTGATGTGGGCCACCTCACAGATGACCTGAGAGTGGACGTCTCCAGGGTCCAGCGCCACCCTGGCGGTGCTGTGTACACTG
>NW_003856059.1:0-1680 GCF_000181295.1 Otolemur garnettii | reverse complement strand
AGCTTTAAAATTGACAGAGAAATCAAATCTTTTACTGATATGCAAACACTGAGGAAATTTGCCACAACAAGACCCAGCTCTACAGGAAATGATTCAACCTGTTCCAAACGTTGACTATCACAATGGACCTTCAGCCAAGTAAGCACCCAGAAATTAAAGGACAGAACCTAGCTTCCACAATGATGCAAAAGATAAAACTAAGCAATGGACTTTCACAAAATAAGATGAATAGAACACTACCACACTAATCAATTATCTCAATAAATGTTAATGGCTTGAATTCCCCACTGAAGAGGCACAGATTGGCTGATTGGGTTAAATAACACAAGCCATCCATTTGTTGTTTGCAGGAAACACGCCTAGCCTCAAAAGACAAATTAAAACTTAGAGTCAAGGGTTGGAAGACAATCTTTCAGGCAAATGGAATCCAGAAGAAAAGAGGGTTGTAATCTTATTTTCAGATACATGTGGATTTAAAGCAAGTAAAATCAAAAAAGACAAAGATGGTCACATCATTTTGGTCAAGAGAAAAATACAAAAAGGCATTTCAATTTTAAAGATTTATGCACCCAACTTAAATGCTCTCAGATTCTTGAAACAGACCTTACTTAGTCTGACCAATATGATATCCTATAACACCATTATAACAGGGGACTTTAACACTCCTCTCACAGAGCTGGGCAAAACCTCTGAAACAGCGGTTCTCAACCTGTGGGTCACGACCCCTTTGTAACAATTAAAATACATCCATATCAGATATTTACATTATCATTCATAACAGTAGCAAAATGACAGTTATGAAGTAGCAATTTATGGTTGGAAATCACCACAACATGATGAGCTGTAATTAAACGGTTGCAGCATTAGGAGGCATTAGGAAGGTTGAGAACCACTGGTCTAAACAGAAATTAAACAAAGATATAAGGGTCTTTTTTTTTTTTTGGTTGGTTTTTTGGGGTTTTTTTTTGCAGTTTTTGGCCAGGGCTGGCTTTGAACCCACCACCTCTGGCATATGGGTCTGGCGCTCTACTCCTTTGAGCCAAAAGCGCCACCCAGATATGAGTCTTAAATGAGACTCTAGAACAATTGTGCCTGATAAATGTATATAGAACACTCCATCCCAAAGATAAAGAATATACATTGTTCTCATGGCCTCATGGAACATTCTGCAAAATTGATCATATCCTGGGACACAAAACAAACCTCAACAGAATCAAAAGAATTGAAATTTTACCATGTATCTTCTCAGACCACAGGCATTAATGGTGGAACTCAACTTCAACAAAAACTTTCAACCCCACACAAAGGCATGGAAATTAAAAACCTTATGCTGAATGACAGTTGGGTGCAGGAAGAAATAAAAGAGGAAATCATTAACTTCCTTGAGCACAACAACAATGAAGACACAAGCTACCAAAACCTGTGGGATACTGCAAAAGCAGTTCTGAGAGGAAAATTTATTGCTTTAGATGCCTACATTCGGAAACAGAAAGAGAGCTCATCAGCAAACTCACAAGCCATCTTATGGAATTGGAAAAAGAAGAACAATCTAAGCCTAAACCCAGTAGAAGAAAAGAAATAGCCAAAATTAAATCAGAGATCAATGAAATTGAAAACAAAAGAATCATTCAGAAAATTAATGAAATAAGGAGTTGGTTTTTTGAAAAAATAAATAAAATA
>NW_003856058.1:0-1680 GCF_000181295.1 Otolemur garnettii | reverse complement strand
TGATACTGGAATTTCATTTTGACCTTCAATTCACATATAATGCATAATTTGGCACTTCACAGATATTTCTTATAAATAAATTATATTTATTGAATGTCTAGATGTTTGTAGTACCATTGCTCAATATTACACAACTCAGCCCAAGAGTGATTATTATTATTCCCTTTGGATGTTACATTTTTTCCTTTTTATATCTGAAGAATCAATATTTCCTTCTCTCTAAAAACTATATTTCTTCCTTGAAGTTTGTCAATGATGAAGTAATTTCTCACTTGAAAGAAGATTAGTGAGACTAGATTATATATGTGTATGAATACATATTAAATCCTCATTTGTCTTTAATTATGTAACCATTTCCAGATAGAGATTTCTATTCAAAATTCTTTGTTCACTCCCTCAAAATTCTTAGAGTAAGAACTTAATGTTGTGTATATTTTTATAAAACTATAAGAACACTGTAGTTTCTTATTAAGCAGTGTATAATGATTAAACAACATAAATATCTATGCAAATATAAGTACCTTGCCAAACTAGAAAGATATGTTTTAAATTGCTTTAAACCACTATGGTTTTAAAATTTATCTCATTATAAAAAATAAGTGAATTTATTTCTTTCCTTACTGTCCTCAGCATCTCCTATAGAGCCATAAAAAGGAATACCGGGCTCCCTTGCTGTTTTGGAGAAGAAATTACCTATTCTTCTTTCCATCTCTCCTGGGCTCCTTTCTATTGGAGGAGAAAAATCTTACCTTACTGGTGATATGAAGGTGATGTGACATTCATTTACACGCATTTTCCTATTTGACACAGTTAAGATGCTAAACATACCAAATTATAGAAATAACAGGCCAAATTATAGAAAGTTTTAGGTGATTTTTTTTGAAGTCATCCCGTTCTGTAGTTGAAACACACTCTTCTTACTAAAGTAACACAAGAATGAAAGTGCCAGTATCCAATGACCTCAATACTAATATGAATCTAATAGAAAACAACTAGGTACCCATACAAGAGAATAACACAAGTGTGTTCAAACGGGGAGGAATAAGAGGGAAGAGGAAAAGGGAAACAGAGAGCTGGGAGGGGGATGGTTGTGAGGGAGCACAGAACAGCCCCTGGATGAAGGGCTCAGCTGCCTCAACTACAACCTGAACTTTATCTTTGAAATACAAACAGTGTGAACCTAATCATTGTACCCTCATATTAATCTGAATTAAAAAAAAGAAGAAAAAGTCCATCTGTTTCCATCGTTAACTTCAGTATACAGAGGAGTAATATCCAGAGAGGTTCCTCCATTTATTTGTGGTTGTATGTAGACCAAATACTTTTTAGATAAATGTTGCTCCCATCTTTTATTTTTCCTTTTCAAGCCAATGGCCACTGTCTTTGTTCTACAAACACAAACCAGAGAGAAGGTGAGGAGCAACTTTCTGGGCGGATTTTCCTACTTGTGCTTCTGTAACTACCATTAATACTAATGCTAGTCACTCAAGTACCTCAGAGAATCACATCTTTAGGTTTTTAAAGATTTCCGTAGGAGTTTTGTCTCCAAGAATATTTAAGCATTTCTCTCTTGTGGAAAATGATTTCTTCCCTGACATTTCAGTGATCACAAGGCAGCTGGTCTCATCTAAAAACAACAACAAAAAGCAAGTGACAGGATGACTGGGGGAAATGCCGGTC
>NW_003856057.1:0-1680 GCF_000181295.1 Otolemur garnettii | reverse complement strand
TTACCGCGTTTAAATGCAGGTGATTTCCCTAGCACTGCCACCACTTGCGGCATGAATTCATGATCGTAAAGAGCAGTTGGGCTCTCTGGACTGAGATGTCCACTGCTTTAAAATAGGAATGGTCTCTCACTGAAGTTTGGAAAAAGAGCTCTGAGCTCTCTGAGATTAAAGGCATTACTGTTTTTATGGTAACAGCACATTTTTGACATTCTAAAATCTAGAAGCACATATTCGGCTTCTATCTTGGGCCTGGGAGTGGTTGTCCTTTAATGGCTGGTGAGTTATTTCCACACAGCACATGTACAAGGTATTTGAGCGAGGGTGCCTTGTAGTCATGACACGCTGTTTTATTAATAATTTAAGGTTACAAGTTAGAAGGTAGAGATTCTGTTGTGTCAGTGGGGGTGGGAGGTATTTTTACCCCCGGAAGTGGCGCACAGGGTTTTTTATTAAGTGTTGCTCCTTGTCAGTGTGTGTATGGGGGAGGGGAGCAGGAAGAATCTCAGGAATTTGCCTTACGCTTTTTTTTGTTTGTTCATTTCTAGTCTTTATAACCTGGCTTCACTGGAACTGAGAGAGAATCTTCTTACATATCTTCCTGAGTGAGTCTCTGGGGCACATAAGAGGAGATTTTGTACAGAATGAATTTAAGTATTAAAAAAAATGAGTACAATGTTATGTCAAAAAAGAGTCTGTGTTCTCTGGAAAGTTTGGGAGTTGCCACCCTCCTCTTAATAATTCTTCCTTTAGTATTTTCTACCATAAAAATGCAAATAGATCTTGTTTTTGGAAACTAGTCTAAGTGAGGAATACTACATTGCCCCACATTTCTAAGTACTCTCTAAGTGCTTTTTTTTTTTTTTTTTTAATAGCTCACTTACCCAGCTACGGAGATTAGAAGAACTTGATTTGGGAAATAATGAAATATATAATTTGGTAAGTCTGTATCAAAGAGAGGTTTGAATTTAACTTTGTCCTTTGTGATCACAAACTACTTCGAGGAGTTCTGTAGGGATGCTCATGAAGCCAGTATTTCCACAAACACAGCTTGGGAACATTAGCCAATGTGCTTCAGTGTCAGTTTGACAACTGCGATTCCAGGGAGGTCAGATAGAATCGGTCGGCATAGGAGGGAACAGCTGGCGTTCTGGGGGAAAGTTGGGGGCACTTTTAGGAAGGGACCGTGATATTAGAGAAGTATCAGCAAATATTTGCTGTGGCAACACAGTTATTAACTGATGAATTAGGATTCTTTTCTTGCTTAATGAAAGACTGAAAATTGGATCGTTGTTACCATAATGTTATTTTTTTTGGTTCAGCCAGAATCAATCGGAGCTCTCTTCCATCTGAAGGATCTCTGGTTGGATGGAAATCAGCTGTCAGAATTACCTCAGGTAAGTGGTAATTTCACAAAACAGAGAACAAAAAACCAACAAAGCTCGTGTTTTTTCTTGCCTGCACATAGGTTCTCTTGAAAACCAAAAACACTGAAAAAAGCACATTTGGAAAAACCTTGAGCATTCATCATTCTACACTGCCATAGAAAACCTCAACCCACTGTTTCTAAAGATAGTAAATGTATCCTTCAGTCTGGGAAGTCTGTGTTTTATTTCATCCTTGCCACCCGTTTCTGTTCCATCAAGCCTAGCACATTTGCAAATTACTAAAACCTGTGATTCT
>NW_003856056.1:0-1681 GCF_000181295.1 Otolemur garnettii | reverse complement strand
GTAAATTTGTGGGAATTGATCTAGAACCTCCTCTCCCTCAACTCCTCCCACCCTACCTGTGGACATTAAATCCACAGATATCCAAGTCCCTTAAATAAAATGATGTAGTGTTTACATATAACTTACACGTATCCTCCCATATGCTTTAAATGATTTATTAGATTACTTATAATACCTAATGCAGTGTAAATGCTATCTAAATAGTTGTTCTATACTGCTTAGGGAATAATAACAAGGAAAAAGTCTGTACATGCTCAGTACAGACAAAACTATCTTTTCTTTAAAAAATATTTTAAGTCTACTGTTGGTGGAATCCACAGATGGGGAGTCCTTGGAGGGCCTGTTTTACTGGCTTAATCAAACTACATAAGAAGAAAAGCCCCTTTTACCCTCTCCTGCTATAACCTTAAAATACGTATAATTGGCATTTTATTTATAAACAGAGTTAGTACCTTTTTCTTATTTAAAATTTCATTTTTTAATTAGCAACCATATGAGGATTCAACAAGGACAGAGACTCAAAAAACAGTTGTTTTTTTCTTAATTCATCAGGCTAGAGCAGAGTTTAAGCCAAGTTGGAATCTCTCCAGCTCTAGCCACAACCTAATCTCTGTATCCAGACCTCCATCACATTGGCTGAAAGCTGGCTTCACTTCCTCTGAGGACATAGAGGGAGGGCACTCATGGCTTTCCCAAGTTTGAGAATCCCTCACTCCTGCTACTTGGGGCCACTCAGCCAAAGACTGGAACATTCGTTTGTTCTGGAGCTTACACAAGTAGGAGCCATAAACCACGACCTTGGTGAGGTCTGATGATTCCAATGCTTTTAGATGAAGCATGGCCTCTTTCACCTACTCTAAGGGATCTGAGATCAGTCTGGACCAAACATGGATCCTGCCAGGGGTGTCTGGACCTGGAACACCTCTTCATCTTTCAGATCTTCCAGAACTTTCACCCATGGTGGGATATCTTTACTTTCTGGGATCATTCTCATCTTGGGACCTTAAAGATGATCTAAACTTTAATGATGTTATAGAAAAAAAGAGGTTCTGTTTGTACTTAGAAAAATTTGTAAAAGTGTACTTTTAAAGGACTTGGTAGACTCTGTCATTGCCACATTCTGTGGTTTTTCCTTTGCCTATTGCTCCCTGGTGGTCTTCGCACTTGACATTACTGCTTTGTCCTTGACATCATCCTTTCCCAGGCAGCCTGATGCAGACAGGGCTTCCCTCACAACCATGGCCTCCTGGGCCTCCCTGGCAGTCCTTTTGTCACCTGCTCCTCCCTGGACATGTCTGCCAGTAACAAGCTTGGCCTTCCCTCCTCTGAAATAGTCCTTGGAGGGCTCACTGATTCCCAAGACCTTCTCTTCCCAGTCTAAGTTAAGGCCTCACATTTGACGTATTCTCTCAGCTCATCTCTAGCCCCATAAGACCTGCTGAAGTTTCTTTCTGAATTCTAAAAAAAAATAATTTTCCCCTCACATCACTCCCGAGTATCAGTAATAGCAAACTGAGCCCATGCTGGGCTTAACATGTCGTTGCTACTTCTAACCCATTTCCCTATATCCCTTTCTTTAAAAAAAAAAAAAAAAATTCAAATTAATGTGAGGGTACAAATGTTTAGGTTACATTGTCTTCAATTCTAAGGTAAAGTTCAAGTTGCACTTGCGCCCTTCACC
>NW_003856055.1:0-1681 GCF_000181295.1 Otolemur garnettii | reverse complement strand
GTTTATTAATGTCCCTCACCAGGAGTGTTCAGAGTTATATGTGCGATCAATACAAGTACTCTCTGGTATAGATTGTACTGTGGAAACACGCTGAATTGTTTATAAGAAGGAACTTGCAGATAAACTTCTGGCATGCAAGGCATTGTGGAAGTTGGTAAACTTCTGTCCTGGCTAACTCTATAAGCATTATTGAGGAGAAGAAACTATTTTCCCCTCCAAGAAGCATACTGCTGGTTATCTGCTGGAGCAGGGGTAAACGTCTCCTCTCACTGAGATCATGCATGGTGGCACATTGACTTACCTTGGTGAGGGGTTCATATGTATTAATGTTCCCTCAGGACAAGTGCTCAGTGTGTTACGTGTGAGATCAATACAAGGATTCTCTGAATGGATTATACTTTGGAAACACACTAAAGTGTTTATAAAAAAGAAAGTGCAGATGAAACTTGGAAGCAAGGTATTGTGAAAGTTTGGAAACTTCCTTCTTGGGTAGCTTAATGAGGACAAGAACGTTCTAATCCCATCAAGCGGCATCCTGACAGCTCTATATGCTGAGGTAGGGGCAAAATTCTGTTCTCACTGAGATCATGCATGTAGTTGGATGGCCACTGGCACATCGATGTACCTTGGTGAGCGGCTCATATGTATTCATGTTACCTCATGAGGACTGCACATGAAGTTACATGTGCCATCAGTACAAGCATTCTCTGGAACCGATTGCACTTTGGAAACACACTGAGGTGTTTATAAGAAAAGTGTAGATGGACATTCTGAGAAACAAGGTATTGTGCACTTTTCAAAAAGGCATTCACGGTTTCCTCTAGCCTTACTGAAGAGAAGAAACTGCTTTTCCCTCCCAGTGGGATACTGCCAGATATAAGCTAGAGCTGCAGCAATCAGCTCATCTCACTAACATGTACATAGTTGAATGGCCTTTGGCATACTTTTTTTAGGGAGTCATGTGGATCAAGGTTCCTTCAGCAAGAATGTTCCAATATGTTCGATCAACACAAGTGTTCTCTGGAATAGATTGTGTTACTCTGGTGTTTATAAGAAGGAAAGTGGAGATAAAAGTACTGGTGTTGTGGATGTGGTAAACATCCTTGACAGGTAGCTCCATAAGCATTATTGAGTAGAAGAAACTGTTTTTCTGTCCACGAAGCATACTGCCACTTCTGTGCTGGAGCAGGAGGCAAACTTCTCGTCTCACTAAGTTCATGCACGTAGTTGCATGACTGTTGGCACCAAGACTTACCTTGGTGAAGGGCTCATACATATTAATGTTCCCTTATCAGGAATGTTCAGAGACTTACATGTGCGATCAATACAGGTAACCTCCAGAACATACGGCACTTTGGCGACACGGCAAAGTGTTTATAAAGAAGGTGCAGATGAACCATTGTGAGAACTAAGATATTACTGTGCCATTTTGAAAAAGGCATTGATGGTTAACTTTAAATACCCTTACTGAAGAGAGGAAACTGCTTTTCCCTCCCAGCGGGATACTGCCGGATATAAGGTGGAGTAGTGGCAATCTGCACATGCACATAGTTGAATGGCCATTGGCTTATTTTCTTAGGGACTCTTGTAGGTCAAGGTTCCCTCACCATAAGTGTTGAGACAGTCACACGTGTGATCAAAGGAAGTAGTCTCATGAATAGTTTGCACTTTGGAAACACAT
>NW_003856054.1:0-1682 GCF_000181295.1 Otolemur garnettii | reverse complement strand
ATGCTGGGAAGGAAACTCTGACGGGGCAGCTCCTGGGCCCTGATATGCAGGATGGGGCGCAGGATGGTGAAGGCCCTTTAGAGTCTCTGGCCTGCGCTCCCCATAGAAGCCGGGGACAGGGATGGCATGTGACTGCTTGAAGGATGGAATCAGGGGAGGGGGAGTCAACACAGAAACTCGGAGACACCCCACACATGGCCTGCCTGAGGTGCTGTTCCAAGGTGGCAGGGGGTGGAGAGAGGGGACAGTGCCATAGGACCACCTAGCCTCTCAACTGAACATGCAGGCGAGTCAATGCCACCCCCAAATAGACCCCACAATGGGCGGGGTACTCACTCAGGCTCAGGTGAGGTGGGGGGGCACAGAGCCCCTAGTATGGCCTCGCTGGGACCAGGCAGACGTCACACTCCTGCTCTGGGGATCCCTGGGTCAGGGGCAGAGAACGGGTGTCATGAACGAGACCTGAGACACCTGGGCATGGCCAGGGATGTCTGGTGACAGAGACCTCTGGGTGTTCTGCTTGGCAGGATGGCTTTGGAGGGCTGGGAGGATGTGAAGACAGGACTGGGAGACTGGATTGTCCAGGGAAGAGGGTGCAGTATCACTTGACCTCTGGGAGTGAGTAGCAGGGGGGCCTATCCTGGACACAGGCCCTGACTCTCAGGCCTCTGCAGCCCCCACTGCCTGAGGTCACAGAGAGGGAAGGTGTGGGGAAGCCTGAGTGACCTGGGGACACAGGACTAGAAGCACAGGACCAGAAGGAGATGGTCAGCTTTGCCTGTCCATGGAGAAGGAGAGAGGAGTCGATGAGAACACAGGGGGAGGGCAAGGTGGGAAGGTGGGTGTGTGCCACCTGGACAAGAACAACCTTCTGATGTGTCTTAGGAGACCAGGGCTGGCTTCCATGCCTGTTGGCTGAGGCTGGAAAGGGGGACCTGGGGAAAAATGGCAGTGTGACATCCACTGAGGACAATAGGGCCTAGGCCCCACAGAAGCCTCAGCCCCCGCAGCTGGACACACATCTGTACCCACAGCCCCACAACTAGGCACACAGCTCCACAGCTGGACACAAAGCTGGACACACAGCCTCACACCTGGACACAAAGCTGGACACACAGCCTCTCAGCTAGACTCACAGCCCCACAGCTGGACACAAAGCTGAACCTGCACCCTTGGTACAGTTGCCCATGTTTCTGAGAGTTGGGGGGAGCAGGACAAAGGGGCTGGCGGAGGGGAGGTATGTGGGGGCAAGTCTCTGTACCCAGAACCCCCCCATCCCCATGGTGGCTTTGCTGGCCTAGACCCCTGTGTGTGGCCCCAGACCCTCTTGGCTTGTCTTCTACAGCTGGTGTCAGGGCACTTGGTCCCCTGTGGGCTAGGTCCTCTCAGTATCTGGGGACAATCACAGGTCCCAGTGTCCACACCCAGCCTCTGCATCCTGAGTGTGCCAGGGAGGAGTCTACTGGGCCTGCAATAGCGTCGAGGTGGAGAAAGGCCCTGCCTTCCAAGAGGGCTATGCCTGGGTGGGACCATTTTCATCCTGGGGTACCCAGAACCTCCATATCTCCCCTACCCACCCAGACCGGGGCACCCACTCTGGGGTCCCAGCCCTGAGCTGGTGGGTCGCCCGACAGGGGCTCTTGCTGTGGCGTGACCGGTGTGATGGTGCAGACGTCTCCACA
>NW_003856053.1:0-1682 GCF_000181295.1 Otolemur garnettii | reverse complement strand
CAGGCTATTTTTTGGTTGCAGCCGTCATTGTTGTTTGGCGGGTCCGGGCTGGGGATTCGAACCCGCCACCTTAGGTGTACGTGGCTGGCGCCTTAGCCGGCTGAGCTATAGGCGCCGAGCCAGTGATCAATAATCTTAAAGAACTTGCATAGCAAGTAATGGCAGGTGACATAGTAAGCATGTATGGAGTTTGAAAAACAGTGGGTATTTCTGGTCCTTTCTCCTTCATAGGAAACAACCTTGTAGATTTAACAGGAGATTTTTAAGAACCTAAGAAAACTGATTTTGCTGAGTGTGGACCTGATGGGATTTTAAGTCAGCTGTTATTTGATTATATATTATGTACATACCTTTTTTTAAATTCTTAAATTGGAACTGCTGTTCAGAATATATTATGTATTTGTTGATTGTGTTTTTAGCAAAACTTTCAAACAGTCAATTTTAACATTCCAGAGATTGAACTTATGCTAGGTAATAAAGCTGTACCTGGGACTCTGAAAAACAAAACAAACAAACAAAAACTAACCCAATTAAAAGTGGGCAAAAGATTGGAATAAATGTCAAGTAAGCACATGGGAATATGCTCAACACCATTATTAATTAGGAAAATGTGAATTAAAACCCCAATGAGGCACCACTACATACCCGTTATAATGTCTGTAATTAAAGAAGGCCAACCAGAGGCGTTGTGAAAAGTTGGAGGAACTGAAATGTTCATCCTTTGCCAGCTGAAAAGAACTGCAATACAATCACTCTACAAAACAATTTTTTAAGTACTTGAAAAGCTAAACATACATCTATCATATGGTCCAGCCATTCTACTACTTTGTATTTACCAAAAGACTAAAGAAAGCCTATGTCTATGTGCCATGGTTTGGATATGGCTTGTTTGTGCCCACTGTAACTCATGTTGAAATTTGACCCTTTTTGTGGCAGTACTGGGAGATGGGACCTGGTGGGAAGTATATGGGTCATGGGAATAGATCTTTCATGAATGGCTTAGTGCTGTTCTCAAGGTAGTATGTTCTGAAGAGACTGGGTTAGTTCTCTGGGAATAGATTAGTTTCTGTGAGAGTGGGTTGTTATAAAGCCTGGACAACACTTGGGTTCTCTCTCTTCACATGTTTTGCTTCCCCTTTGACCAGGTTTTCTGTGATGCTTTGGCACACCCCCAAATCCTTCCCCAGAGGCCCAGCAGATCCTGACACCATGCTTCTTATACTTTCCAGCATGCAGAACTGTGAGGCAAGTAAACCTCTTTTCTTTAAAGAGACTACTCAGTCTCCTATATTCTTTTGTACTAGCACAAAATGGACTAAGACACATGCAAACAGTTTTACCTGAATGTATACTGAAGCTTTATTTGTAAATTCCCCCCAAACTGAAAACAACATAACTGATTATTAACTGAGGAATGGATACGTTAGTTGTGGCATACTAATACAATATTCTCCCCCTACACACACACATGCTGGATAATTCTCTATTAGTTAAACAAGCTTTAATTTCTTTACCATCTTAAGTTTTCTGCCTCCCTTTGTTTATTTTCTATCTCCTCACACTAGAATAAAATACTGATGAGAGGGGTGCTGCCTGTGGCTCAAAGGAGTAAGGCTCTGGCCCCATATGCCGGAGGTGGTGGGTTCAAACCCAGCCCCGGCCAAAAACTGCAAAAAAAAAAA
>NW_003856052.1:0-1682 GCF_000181295.1 Otolemur garnettii | reverse complement strand
TGTGGAGACGTCTGCACCATCACACCGGTCACGCCACAGCAAGAGCCCCTGTCGGGCGACCCACCAGCTCAGGGCTGGGACCCCAGAGTGGGTGCCCCGGTCTGGGTGGGTAGGGGAGATATGGAGGTTCTGGGTACCCCAGGATGAAAATGGTCCCACCCAGGCATAGCCCTCTTGGAAGGCAGGGCCTTTCTCCACCTCGACGCTATTGCAGGCCCAGTAGACTCCTCCCTGGCACACTCAGGATGCAGAGGCTGGGTGTGGACACTGGGACCTGTGATTGTCCCCAGATACTGAGAGGACCTAGCCCACAGGGGACCAAGTGCCCTGACACCAGCTGTAGAAGACAAGCCAAGAGGGTCTGGGGCCACACACAGGGGTCTAGGCCAGCAAAGCCACCATGGGGATGGGGGGGTTCTGGGTACAGAGACTTGCCCCCACATACCTCCCCTCCGCCAGCCCCTTTGTCCTGCTCCCCCCAACTCTCAGAAACATGGGCAACTGTACCAAGGGTGCAGGTTCAGCTTTGTGTCCAGCTGTGGGGCTGTGAGTCTAGCTGAGAGGCTGTGTGTCCAGCTTTGTGTCCAGGTGTGAGGCTGTGTGTCCAGCTTTGTGTCCAGCTGTGGAGCTGTGTGCCTAGTTGTGGGGCTGTGGGTACAGATGTGTGTCCAGCTGCGGGGGCTGAGGCTTCTGTGGGGCCTAGGCCCTATTGTCCTCAGTGGATGTCACACTGCCATTTTTCCCCAGGTCCCCCTTTCCAGCCTCAGCCAACAGGCATGGAAGCCAGCCCTGGTCTCCTAAGACACATCAGAAGGTTGTTCTTGTCCAGGTGGCACACACCCACCTTCCCACCTTGCCCTCCCCCTGTGTTCTCATCGACTCCTCTCTCCTTCTCCATGGACAGGCAAAGCTGACCATCTCCTTCTGGTCCTGTGCTTCTAGTCCTGTGTCCCCAGGTCACTCAGGCTTCCCCACACCTTCCCTCTCTGTGACCTCAGGCAGTGGGGGCTGCAGAGGCCTGAGAGTCAGGGCCTGTGTCCAGGATAGGCCCCCCTGCTACTCACTCCCAGAGGTCAAGTGATACTGCACCCTCTTCCCTGGACAATCCAGTCTCCCAGTCCTGTCTTCACATCCTCCCAGCCCTCCAAAGCCATCCTGCCAAGCAGAACACCCAGAGGTCTCTGTCACCAGACATCCCTGGCCATGCCCAGGTGTCTCAGGTCTCGTTCATGACACCCGTTCTCTGCCCCTGACCCAGGGATCCCCAGAGCAGGAGTGTGACGTCTGCCTGGTCCCAGCGAGGCCATACTAGGGGCTCTGTGCCCCCCCACCTCACCTGAGCCTGAGTGAGTACCCCGCCCATTGTGGGGTCTATTTGGGGGTGGCATTGACTCGCCTGCATGTTCAGTTGAGAGGCTAGGTGGTCCTATGGCACTGTCCCCTCTCTCCACCCCCTGCCACCTTGGAACAGCACCTCAGGCAGGCCATGTGTGGGGTGTCTCCGAGTTTCTGTGTTGACTCCCCCTCCCCTGATTCCATCCTTCAAGCAGTCACATGCCATCCCTGTCCCCGGCTTCTATGGGGAGCGCAGGCCAGAGACTCTAAAGGGCCTTCACCATCCTGCGCCCCATCCTGCATATCAGGGCCCAGGAGCTGCCCCGTCAGAGTTTCCTTCCCAGCAT
>NW_003856051.1:0-1683 GCF_000181295.1 Otolemur garnettii | reverse complement strand
AAAAAAAAAGAGAGAGAATTTACTTAATTAAAAGTGAATAGAGGACTTGCTAAAAAAAAACCCTGGTTTTTAATCACTTTTGAAACCAGTTTACAATTATATTTGACTATAACAACTAACTTCTAGCACTTATTTACAATCACTTAAGACCCAAGTGCTTTATTGCCTGATTTTGGCACCTCCCACAAACAAAATTTCCCCTATTTATTTAGGGGAGCCGCCATATTGGGCCTTTATTTTTTTTTTTTACAGCTAATACTCCTATGACTGTCACCTGGGGGATCTGCCATGTTCTTCCACTTATACCAAATCTTCCCTTGGCCAATGTTGTCTTTTAAAGCAGAAGTTATTTGTTTATTTTCTCATATTGCTTTGTGAGATCCTCAGTATCTATGCCAAAGATGCTTTATTCTTCCCTTTCCAAACTGCTCCTCCTCAAGGCACTACATACACAGCTGGATTTTATATGTGGATGGAGAATGCCCTTCACCTAGATCTGAGGTATACCTTGTGGGTTGGAACCAAAACAATACTACTTGTAGTTAGCATCTGAAAAAGTTTCTCACGAAGCATCCGTTTCACTATTTCCTCCTCACGTTAGCTCCTGCAAGCAACTGCCCAATGCCTCTCTCAAAGAATAATGGATGCTTCCCACAAATAGACGGACACACTAAAGCCACACAAAACAACCCAAGTGTGACAGCTCAGGCACAGCACCTTCTTTATCTACATACAAAGAAAGTGCCAAGTGTGGTGACTCTTCCCCTTAAGAATTTCTAACCTTGGCCAGGGAGAAGGGAGGAAGGAGGGTGGATGGGGGAAGGGAGGGCAAAGTAAAGTCTTAAATAAGAATTGGTTCGGATATACTGATGAATAGAAAAACATTCTTTCCCAAAGGAGTGCAAAATATAAGTTTAGTTCAAGAAATTACAAGAGTCTGAGTGTGTACAACAAAACAACTGTTTTGATGGCCCTTTCATCAAGAGAGTGAAACAGCTTTAACTGCATTTTTGTGCACTATAATAATGTTTTAGTCTATAACACGTGACAGTGGCCCCATAAGATTATAAGAACACATTTTTACTGTACCTTTTCTGTGTTTACATACACAAATATTTGTGTTACAAGTATTTAACACAATACTGTTGTGTTACAACAGTACCTTGTACTTGCTGTGTCATGTGTTACAATTGCATTCAGTACCATAATATGTAGAGCAGGTGTGTATCCTAGGGGCAATGTGACCTAGCCTAGGCATGTAGCAGGCTATGCCATTTAGGTTTGTGTAACTGTACTCCAAGGTGTTCATATGATGATGATTACTCAGGAGGTAGTCTTCCCGTTAAGTGACACATTACTGTAGATGGAAGGCATACATACTCTTTGAGAAACATTTTAATTACATTTTGAAAGTCACACTTTGGGAGAAGTAGATAAAAAAATTACTTTGACCTAATAGATTATCTTTTTAAAAGAATTTACTTGGCTTGGCGCCTGTAGCTCAGTGGCTAGGGTGCCAGGCACATACACTGGGGCTGGTGGGTTTGAACCTGACCCAGGCCAGCTAAACAACGACAACAACAAAATAGCCTGGCATTGTGGCGGGCACCTGTAGTCCCAGCTACTTGGGAGGCTGAGGAAAGAGAATTGCTTAAGCCCAAGAGTTTGAGGTTGCTGTGAGCT
>NW_003856050.1:0-1684 GCF_000181295.1 Otolemur garnettii | reverse complement strand
GTTCACTGATATATTCCTATCTTTCAGAACTCTGCACTCTTTTTAGTGCAGAGGAGTAGGGGAGAGATTAGTGTTGTGCTAAGCTCAAAGCAGAACAGAACTGTGCATAAAGGGGTCAACATGAGGTCTTCACTGCAACGTGGATCTACAATCCTTTCTCTTTCTTGGAAACATTAATGATGACATAAGCATGCAATGCTGTGTCCAGAAAATCTTTGTCTGAAGCTGGGCACCTGGCTGTAAATCAAGAATGCTCTTCAGCATCAAAGTGACTTGGAACCTTCAGGCAAGAAAGGGGTAGTTCTTTCTTACTGATGAGATTTCAAACAGCAAAAGTCTGCGATAGTCTGTGATTTGGGAGAACAAAGTTTCTCAGTGTGTATGAAGCAGTAGTCACTCAAAGAAAGGGACATTTTACACCTGCAGTGTGTTTGGGGAAAATATCGGTTCCTGTTAACCTTGTGGTTGGCTCTTTCTGTGTCTATTATTCCAACTTGATGAACCATGGGGCAGAATTTCACAATCTGAACTAATTCTTTACCTTCTCAGACATATTTTCTGCGCCCCCCCCCCATGGAGTTGCTTCCAAATAAAAGATGGAACAGAAGAGGGCCCTGATAACATGTCAGTAGGTAGGTATTATTTGTGAATTAATTCAACAATTCTTAGAGTTCCTACCATGTGCTGGCCCCTGTGCAGGAAATTGGAAATTTACTGGTGAACAAAACTTAAGTATCTGCCCTCAAGAAACTTAAAAACTGGTTGGAGAAAAATATAGATAAATAGATAATTACAACAGTGCATAGAAGTGCTATAACTGGACTTAAGGATGGGGTGCCATGGACAATTGATGCAGTTGTTTTTATTCAGGAGTCTCAGAAAACATTACCCAAGGTTATGGGAGAGAAAGAATTGGTGAAGGGTGGGGAGAAAGAAGGACAGGACATTGGAAGTAGAAGAAAAAGGACTTTGGAAATAGAATCATTTGGCTTCTAATCCAGGTTCTACCACTTACTGGGCATTAGTGCAGTTTGGCTATAGTGTTCTCACATGTAAAGTTAAGAAGAACAAAATGGAGAAGTATTTATTGTGTGCCAAACAGAGTTATGAATGATAGGAATGTATCAGTGAACAAAAGAGACAAGCACCCTCACCCTTGTGTAATATGAACTAAAATGAGTATTTGCAGAAAATAAACAAAAACCATAATAAATAATTATTTAGTATGTAAGGTAGGTACACAGTAAATGCTGGGGATGGGGGTGTGGAGGTACGGGTGGAAGACCTAGGAGAGGAGAGAATTGAGGATTAAATGATGTGCTGCCTGTCAAAACACTTAGGCCACCCTAGGGTATTCTGATGAGGTTAGATTACAGAAGACACACTTGGCTAAGCCAGGGGGAATCTCCAACCTGTGTCAGACACAATTTTGAACTCACCAATTCCCTCCTCTTCTGAAGAACTAACCTAACTTCAGAAAGCCTGGTTTTGTACCTTAAATACACTTCTGACTTTATAGAACAGCCCTAGATTCCTCCTTGAGAACATTTCTGGGAAAGTCATCAGATAGCAGTTGACTTTTCTTACAAATTCAGGTAGCAGGCTCGGCGCCTATAGCTCAAACAGCTAAGGCGCCAGCCACGTACACCTAAGGTGGCAGGTTCGAATCCCCAGCCCGGGTCCC
>NW_003856049.1:0-1684 GCF_000181295.1 Otolemur garnettii | reverse complement strand
TACCTTTGAAATCATCCCCCATTTTTTCCTTAGTAGGAAGCAAAATGCCTTCTCTGTACTTGTTCTCCTTTCTGAGTCAGCTGGGCGGACTGGGTAAAGGGTTCAGCAGACACCACACTCTGGTCCATTTCCTTGTTTGTAGCGTAAGGGGATTGAAGCCCTTTCTGTTCCTGACCTACCTTTTGTTAAGAGGAAGCTAGTTCCCTCATTGCATCTGTGAGCCTGAGCCACAGATGGAAAACAAGAGAAATCCAAATGAATTTAGGAATTCAAGGAAAACAGGTGTCCTCTGAAGCTCTCTGCTGCAGGCTCCTGCCTCTTTCAGGAGCAGCTGCTGTCAGAGAGTGGCCGTGCTTTGCTGTAAACCCCTTGCAACTTGCAGTCTTGGTCTACAAATATTCTGGGCACAAAGAGGGGACTTCCAGGATTGTGAAGTCTAGGAATCCAGTGTCCTAATGAACAATGCCCCAGACCAGTGTGATTGGCTGTGAGCCCGATGGGTTCAGCTAATGACACACCTGAGTCATAAAAAGCATAGACAGTACAGACCCAGAATCTTAGAACCAGGGATATAACTGGACATATGGGGCCTAAAGCTTATATAATTTTGGAGGTTCTCTTTAGGAAGAAAAATTTTAAATTTCAAAAGCAAACATTAGGGAATGTTTTAGAATTTTAAAATGAGAGGATAAATAATGCACAACAAATTTTTAAAAGTTCAGAAAAAACAGGAATACCCCAAACTCCAGAGTGTAACATGGTTTTTCTTAATTAACAGCCTGAAACATCTGTGGCATACTTTACCCCCTCAACTGACTTTTTGCCTGCGTATTCTGATTGCTTCTGCAAATGACAATTTGGTAATATCATTATCTTTAGAGAAAACAGAAAGATGATTTGGCATTTTCTCCGGGATGATTTGGTTAGAAGGACTTTGGGAAGGAAGGGGGCATGGAGTTGGGAGATGCAAAGTTTCTCCTGAGATAGGAAAATGCAAAGAGCTTAAGCCAGTGCAGCAAACACCTAAGGGAATGTGGGAGGACAAGACCTCCCAGTGTCTTTCTGATCTTTTTACTGCCCTTTAGGAGAGCTTCCCTGGGAAGCTGATCTGGGCGTGGTGTCTTAGTCACATGTAGTCACCCCGGTATGGCAGGTACCCGGTTTTCAGTTGGTGAACTCCCTCCATGAAACCTCTACAGGTTCACCTGCTTAACCATCTCAAACCTTTCGGGGAAGCTAGTAGGAAAAATAAGAACTAAAAACACACTGGGTGGTGCCTGTGGCTCAAGGAGTAGGGCACCAGCCCCATATACCAGAGGTGGTGGGTTCAAACCCAGCCCCAGCCAAAAACTATAACCAAAAAAAAAAAAACAAAACTGAAAACACACATAAAATTGCCCTCGTTTTTGATAGTGATCTACGATGTAATTACAAGAATCACGAATGCGGTGACTCACACCTGTAATCCTAACACTCTAGAAGGCCAAGGCAAGAGGGTCACTTGAGCTCAGGAGTTCAAGACCGTTCAAGACCAGTCTGAGCAAGAGCGAGACCCCATCTCTATTAAGTATAGAAAAACTAGTCTAGCGTTGTGGCAGGTGCCTGTAGTCCCAGCTACTCAGGAGGCTAAGGCAAGACAATGACTTAAGCTCAAGAGTCTGAGGTTGCTGTGTGCTATGATTCC
>NW_003856048.1:0-1685 GCF_000181295.1 Otolemur garnettii | reverse complement strand
TGTCTGTGCTAATTTCCTGCTTTGGGTGGGGCTCACATCTGTAATCCTAGAACTTTGAGAGGCCAAGGGGAGAAGATCACTGAAGCTAAAAGTTTAAGAGAAAGTTGAGCAACAGTGAGACCCCCTCATTAAAAAGAAAACAAGAAAAATTAGCCAGGTACAGTGGTGAACACTGAACACCTGTAGTCCCAGCTACTCAAGACTCTGAGGTGAGAGGATCTCTTGAATCCAAAACTGAGGTTGCAGTGAGCTATGATGATGCCACTGCCCTCTAGCCTGGGTGACAGAGGAACATCCTATCTTAAAAAAAAAAAAAATGAAAATTCTGATTTTTATTGTGATATAAGAGAATAAAGAATATTCAGCAGATAGACCAATGTGCTGGTTGTTTCAAAGAAATAAAAGCCAAATTTAAAAACTTCAGAAAACTTAGGAAAAATTCTAAAATAATTAATTAAACAAAAAAATTGCAATATATAAATGTTCCATTATTAAGTGATCTGAGAGCTTCAGGTCAGCCCCTCTGAAATGTTGCAGGAATAAAATGTTATTTGTACTTTCCTGTAAATTGGAGATTGTTTCAAAATATTTAACCAGTGGTTCTCAACCTTCTGAATATCACGACCCTTTAGTATAGTTCCTCATGTTGTGGTGACCCCCAACCATAAAATTATTTTTGTTGCTCCTTCACAACTGTCATGAATTTTGCTACTGTCATGAATCGTAATGTAAATACCTGATATACAGGATGTATTTAGGTGACCCCTGTAAAAGGGTCGTTCAACCCCCAAAGGGGTTGTGACCCACGGGTTGAGAACTGCTGATTTTAACATTCCTGTAAAAAAAGATTTGAATTTTAGATAAATGGTAGCATCCGATTCTTTTCAGAATCTTCAAAAGTCCACATGCAAGCAACTTATTTTCAGGAATTTGAAATAGCTCATAAAGTCAGGAAGATGCTCTCTCTTGATTTTTCACACCTTCACAAAACAAAGCAAAGCCGCAAAATAATTGTGCCTCTTCTCTCTCAGCTTCAAGGGAACATTTGATCATCAAATACAACTTCCTTTCTGCTTCTTATATGAAATTTTGTTTATCTATATGCCAAGTATTTCCTGATTTTATCAGCTAGAATACTGTTTGGTACACAGTAATAAGAGAAATAGTAGCCATCATATAAAATTCTTAAATACTGTTTAGTATTAACCAGATGTTACTCTCAGTATACATATATTAATTCATTTAATTCACACGACAAGCCTATAAGTTTGGTCCTAATATTATTCCCATTTTACAAATAAGGAAACTGATAAGTAGGAAGAAAAGGCTCAAGATAATGGAGATAGGAAAGGCCAAAGTCAGAGTTTAAAGGAGTACTTGGCTTTAGAAACTTGTTATTGATTCAATCATCTATTGACTAAAATTTAGTAGATTTACTTTTCTTAGTTAAGTATGAGCAGGCTAATTCTCTTTTTCATGCTTTTACTTTTTGAAACCTTTCTCAACATAATATGGCTCAGATTTAACAAAAATATGCATTTAAGAGGAATATAAGCCATACTGTAATATTTGGCCATAGTTCTGTTGATGGGCACTTGGGTTGTTTCCACATCTTTCCAATTGTGGATTGTGCTGCTATAAACATTCTAGTGTAAGTGGCTTTTTTTAATAAAAGGTTTTTTTTT
>NW_003856047.1:0-1685 GCF_000181295.1 Otolemur garnettii | reverse complement strand
GGTGCCCGCCACAACACCCGGCTATTTTTTGGTTGCAGCCATCATTGTTGTTTGGTGGGTCCGGGCTGGATTCGAACCTGCCACCTTAGGTGCATGTGGCTGGTGCCTTAGCCACTTGAGCCACAGGTGCCGAGCATTGTAAAGCATTTTTTACACAATTTTCATTTCTAGGACTATAAAATATTAAGATCTATTATGTATACTAAAGTTAGATTATTTTTTGGAGGCATAGTTTCCTTGGCAGTGTTTATCCTTTTGATTAAAAATGCATTTATTCTTAACTTTGCAGCACAGCCCCTGTAAGCAGGCCTGACTATTCTAGCTTGAACCAAATGAACTCACCCTTTTTGGAGTCAAGTTGACAACACAAGCCACTTTTGTAAGTTTGCGGTTATTTTGCTGCTTCATTCAGAGTTATTTATATATAAAACAACCTCCTGAATACTTTATGTCTTAATGCACAGTCATGTTGAAGAATTACCACTTAAAAAACATAAAAAGTATCTTTCTTTTATATTCTGCGAGGGCACCCTATTAACTTAGCGAAGATTTTCTGTATGGAGAAAGACCATTACAATTTGAAAAGCAAATAAAAATCCAAATATGTGGTGTTTAATGAGGAGTAACATATCAATGATTCGAACCCGCCACCTTAGGTGTACGTGGCTGGCGCCTTAGCCGGTTGAGCCACAGGCGCTGAGCTGGGTCCGTTTTTCTGTAAAAGATACCTGCAGCTTAAATCAGATTTTCATAGGGCCCTCAGATCCAAAACATTGAGCATCCACTGTTCTCTAAGCAGACCATTATTTATCTAAGTATGAATATATAATCAGATCTTGGATAATCCAAAGTAAGTATTTGATATTTCTAAATTACTCATAAAAATATTCTAGAAAAGGTAAACAGGAGTTATCCTAATTAAAAGAAATGTCAGCCACAGAATGGATAATAATGGAATGTTCACATAATAAATAATTTAGGAGCCCTAGTGTTTTGATAACAGATTTTAATATTGTCTAAGAAAGAAAGATTAGATTACTCTGAAAGATTTCTTTTCCTTGGATTAAAGAAAAGTTAGAAATGGCTATATCAGGACTTATTTATCTAGACTTATTTATATTCTATTCCCACCTGTTTTTTAAAAATGTAAGACAGAAGCACCAGGATATAAAAATAAAATGACAAAAATAAAATGTTGGTAGCCAGGCATTGTGGCGGGTGCCTGTAGTCCCAGCTACTTGGGAGGCTGAGGCAAGGAAATTGCCTAAGCCCAGGAGTTAGAGATTGCTGTGAGCTGTGTGATGCCACGGCACTCTACCAAGGGTGATAAAGTGAAACTCTGTCTCTACAAAAAAAAAAATTAAAAAATAAATAAATAAAATGTTGAAAAAAAGTGTTGGAAAAAATACTGAAAGAATTAAACTGTTTTTAAACAAAAATGATAGCATTATGGAAATAAATGGACACACGTTTGATTATTACATTAGGCATATCTGGGGCCTAGGGATGCCAGATGCACAGCACTGATCTCACATACGTCAGGACAACAAAAAACCTGTTCTACATTCTGCTTGTCATTCATACGCTCTACTGGACATTCATATAAATGAAGAAAACTGTAATTATGTGAGCCTTGAAACTAACTCCACCGTACATATTTTTGTAAAGCATTTTTTTTTTTTTTT
>NW_003856046.1:0-1685 GCF_000181295.1 Otolemur garnettii | reverse complement strand
GCCTCCCAAGTAGCTGGGACTACAGGCGCCCGCCACAACGCCCGGCTATTTTTTGTTGCAGTTTGGCCGGGGCTGGGTTTGAACCCGCCACCCTCTGTATATGGGGCCGGCGCCTTACTCACTGAGCCACAGGCGCCTCCCTGGGCTGTGTTATTCTTCACCTGAGTGAGAGATGGGCATTCTCAGATGAGGCTTCCTTAGCTAGACTCTGAGAGAGCCCTTGAATTCATTCTTTCCCTCCTTTGACAGCTTTACTGCCAATTTCTGGTTTGCTTTTCTCCTTTCTCAGTAATGTTCAGGGTAATATTTGGAGCTTGAGACCCATTTCCATCTGCTCCCTACCTCTTCTCTGACATTTTTTTTTGCCTTCTGTACTGGTTCCTGTGCTAGTACGCTTTAATCAGAGAATCACCATGGCTGTTAGACTTTTTGATTTCTTTCTGTGCTATCATTATAGGAGTAGGTCATATTTACTACTACTGAAAACAGCAGGGTTAATGTGAACTAATACCCTAGTATAAGACCTAAATACTGCATTTCTCTCTTGGTGCCTTAAACTTGTGTTTTTATCACTGTAATACTATGTACAAAGTTAAAAAGCTAACAGTTCTGAAAAGGCTATAATGAAAAAGTGGTAATCCTTATCCCTCTCTACCACCCTCGACCGACCGACCTTCCTTCCTTCCTCCCTCCCTCCCTCCCTCCCTCCCTCCCTTCCTTTCTCCCTCCCTCCCTCCCTTCCTTCCTTCCTTCCTTCCTTCCTCCCTCCCTTCCTTTCTCCCTCCCTCCCTCCCTCCCTCCCTTCCTTCCTTCCTTCCTCCCTCCCTTCCTTTCTCCCTCCCTCCCTCCCTCCCTCCCTTCCTTCCTTCCTCCCTCCTTCCTTCCTTCCTCCTTCCTTCCTTCCTTCCTTCCTTCCCTCCCTCCCTGTTGCCCAGGCTAGAGTGCCATGGCATCAGCCTAGCTCACAGCAACTTCAGACTCCTAGGTTCAAGTGATCTGCCTCAGCCTCCCAAGTAGCTGAGATTGTATGTGCCTGCCATAATGCTCAGCTAGTTTTTCTGCTTTTAATGGAGATGGGATCTCACTCTTGCTTAAGCTGGTTTCAAACACCTGAGCTCAAGGGATCTCCTGCTTGGCCTCCCAGAGTGCTGGGATTACAAGTATGAGCCACTGTGCCTGGCCACCACGTTTCTAAATCATATTCTCATATTGCTCTTTCAAGGCTTTTCTGACTCCCTCCCCTTTATTGGAGGAGTATTTAATGCTCTTTGGCAGCCCTTGTGCCCACTGCATTTTCTTTCTCTCCTTACTCACCCCTACACTTTAATTTTGGAAATATTTTTTCATCTGAGGTGTTTGTCAATTTCATCTCAAGTAAGCAATAAGGCAGGCTTCTTGTTCTTAGTTGGGTAATTTTACTATAATCAATGGTTCATACTAGAACATTTTTTTTTTTTTTTAAAGACAGAGTCTCACTTTATTGCCCTGGGTAGGGTGCTGTGGCATCACAGCTCACAGCAACCTCCAACTCCTGGGCTTAGGCGATTCTTCTACCTCAGCCTCCCAAGTAGCTGGGACTACAGGCGCCCGCCACAACGCCCGGCTATTTTTTGTTGCAGTTTGGCCGGGGCTGGGTTTGAACCCGCCATCCTCGGTATACGGGGCCAGCGCCCTACTCACTGAGC
>NW_003856045.1:0-1685 GCF_000181295.1 Otolemur garnettii | reverse complement strand
AAAAAAAAAAAAAAATGCTTTACAAAAATATGTACGGTGGAGTTAGTTTCAAGGCTCACATAATTACAGTTTTCTTCATTTATATGAATGTCCAGTAGAGCGTATGAATGACAAGCAGAATGTAGAACAGGTTTTTTGTTGTCCTGACGTATGTGAGATCAGTGCTGTGCATCTGGCATCCCTAGGCCCCAGATATGCCTAATGTAATAATCAAACGTGTGTCCATTTATTTCCATAATGCTATCATTTTTGTTTAAAAACAGTTTAATTCTTTCAGTATTTTTTCCAACACTTTTTTTCAACATTTTATTTATTTATTTTTTAATTTTTTTTTTTGTAGAGACAGAGTTTCACTTTATCACCCTTGGTAGAGTGCCGTGGCATCACACAGCTCACAGCAATCTCTAACTCCTGGGCTTAGGCAATTTCCTTGCCTCAGCCTCCCAAGTAGCTGGGACTACAGGCACCCGCCACAATGCCTGGCTACCAACATTTTATTTTTGTCATTTTATTTTTATATCCTGGTGCTTCTGTCTTACATTTTTAAAAAACAGGTGGGAATAGAATATAAATAAGTCTAGATAAATAAGTCCTGATATAGCCATTTCTAACTTTTCTTTAATCCAAGGAAAAGAAATCTTTCAGAGTAATCTAATCTTTCTTTCTTAGACAATATTAAAATCTGTTATCAAAACACTAGGGCTCCTAAATTATTTATTATGTGAACATTCCATTATTATCCATTCTGTGGCTGACATTTCTTTTAATTAGGATAACTCCTGTTTACCTTTTCTAGAATATTTTTATGAGTAATTTAGAAATATCAAATACTTACTTTGGATTATCCAAGATCTGATTATATATTCATACTTAGATAAATAATGGTCTGCTTAGAGAACAGTGGATGCTCAATGTTTTGGATCTGAGGGCCCTATGAAAATCTGATTTAAGCTGCAGGTATCTTTTACAGAAAAACGGACCCAGCTCAGCGCCTGTGGCTCAACCGGCTAAGGCGCCAGCCACGTACACCTAAGGTGGCGGGTTCGAATCATTGATATGTTACTCCTCATTAAACACCACATATTTGGATTTTTATTTGCTTTTCAAATTGTAATGGTCTTTCTCCATACAGAAAATCTTCGCTAAGTTAATAGGGTGCCCTCGCAGAATATAAAAGAAAGATACTTTTTATGTTTTTTAAGTGGTAATTCTTCAACATGACTGTGCATTAAGACATAAAGTATTCAGGAGGTTGTTTTATATATAAATAACTCTGAATGAAGCAGCAAAATAACCGCAAACTTACAAAAGTGGCTTGTGTTGTCAACTTGACTCCAAAAAGGGTGAGTTCATTTGGTTCAAGCTAGAATAGTCAGGCCTGCTTACAGGGGCTGTGCTGCAAAGTTAAGAATAAATGCATTTTTAATCAAAAGGATAAACACTGCCAAGGAAACTATGCCTCCAAAAAATAATCTAACTTTAGTATACATAATAGATCTTAATATTTTATAGTCCTAGAAATGAAAATTGTGTAAAAAATGCTTTACAATGCTCGGCACCTGTGGCTCAAGTGGCTAAGGCACCAGCCACATGCACCTAAGGTGGCAGGTTCGAATCCAGCCCGGACCCACCAAACAACAATGATGGCTGCAACCAAAAAATAGCCGGGTGTTGTGGCGGGCACC
>NW_003856044.1:0-1685 GCF_000181295.1 Otolemur garnettii | reverse complement strand
GCTCAGTGAGTAGGGCGCTGGCCCCGTATACCGAGGATGGCGGGTTCAAACCCAGCCCCGGCCAAACTGCAACAAAAAATAGCCGGGCGTTGTGGCGGGCGCCTGTAGTCCCAGCTACTTGGGAGGCTGAGGTAGAAGAATCGCCTAAGCCCAGGAGTTGGAGGTTGCTGTGAGCTGTGATGCCACAGCACCCTACCCAGGGCAATAAAGTGAGACTCTGTCTTTAAAAAAAAAAAAAAATGTTCTAGTATGAACCATTGATTATAGTAAAATTACCCAACTAAGAACAAGAAGCCTGCCTTATTGCTTACTTGAGATGAAATTGACAAACACCTCAGATGAAAAAATATTTCCAAAATTAAAGTGTAGGGGTGAGTAAGGAGAGAAAGAAAATGCAGTGGGCACAAGGGCTGCCAAAGAGCATTAAATACTCCTCCAATAAAGGGGAGGGAGTCAGAAAAGCCTTGAAAGAGCAATATGAGAATATGATTTAGAAACGTGGTGGCCAGGCACAGTGGCTCATACTTGTAATCCCAGCACTCTGGGAGGCCAAGCAGGAGATCCCTTGAGCTCAGGTGTTTGAAACCAGCTTAAGCAAGAGTGAGATCCCATCTCCATTAAAAGCAGAAAAACTAGCTGAGCATTATGGCAGGCACATACAATCTCAGCTACTTGGGAGGCTGAGGCAGATCACTTGAACCTAGGAGTCTGAAGTTGCTGTGAGCTAGGCTGATGCCATGGCACTCTAGCCTGGGCAACAGGGAGGGAGGGAAGGAAGGAAGGAAGGAAGGAAGGAGGAAGGAAGGAAGGAGGGAGGAAGGAAGGAAGGGAGGGAGGGAGGGAGGGAGGGAGAAAGGAAGGGAGGGAGGAAGGAAGGAAGGAAGGGAGGGAGGGAGGGAGGGAGGGAGAAAGGAAGGGAGGGAGGAAGGAAGGAAGGAAGGAAGGAAGGGAGGGAGGGAGGGAGAAAGGAAGGGAGGGAGGGAGGGAGGGAGGGAGGGAGGAAGGAAGGAAGGTCGGTCGGTCGAGGGTGGTAGAGAGGGATAAGGATTACCACTTTTTCATTATAGCCTTTTCAGAACTGTTAGCTTTTTAACTTTGTACATAGTATTACAGTGATAAAAACACAAGTTTAAGGCACCAAGAGAGAAATGCAGTATTTAGGTCTTATACTAGGGTATTAGTTCACATTAACCCTGCTGTTTTCAGTAGTAGTAAATATGACCTACTCCTATAATGATAGCACAGAAAGAAATCAAAAAGTCTAACAGCCATGGTGATTCTCTGATTAAAGCGTACTAGCACAGGAACCAGTACAGAAGGCAAAAAAAAATGTCAGAGAAGAGGTAGGGAGCAGATGGAAATGGGTCTCAAGCTCCAAATATTACCCTGAACATTACTGAGAAAGGAGAAAAGCAAACCAGAAATTGGCAGTAAAGCTGTCAAAGGAGGGAAAGAATGAATTCAAGGGCTCTCTCAGAGTCTAGCTAAGGAAGCCTCATCTGAGAATGCCCATCTCTCACTCAGGTGAAGAATAACACAGCCCAGGGAGGCGCCTGTGGCTCAGTGAGTAAGGCGCCGGCCCCATATACAGAGGGTGGCGGGTTCAAACCCAGCCCCGGCCAAACTGCAACAAAAAATAGCCGGGCGTTGTGGCGGGCGCCTGTAGTCCCAGCTACTTGGGAGGC
>NW_003856043.1:0-1687 GCF_000181295.1 Otolemur garnettii | reverse complement strand
TATCTACCATGATATTTGTTCATGTTCTTTAGGTGGCAACTAACAAAAGATAATAGAACTATCTTATGCAGGAGAGATGAATTTATGAAATATGAATATGCCACTTTCCTCTAACTTCCCCACCCCACCCATTTCACTCTCTGCTTCTATGACTTGAGCTATTTTGGATGCATTATATTAGTGATGTCATGATAATTTGTTCTATAAGTCTGTCTTATTTCACAAAGCATAATGTCCTCCAAGTTCATCTACATTGTTGCAAGTGGCAAGATTTTCTTCTTTTTAAGGCTGAAAAATAGTCCAATGCATGTTATGTTTTCTTTATCCATTCATCTATTCACAGACATTTAGGTTGCTTCCAAGTGTTGGCTATTGTTAATAATGATGTAATGTACACAGGAGTGCAGATCCCTCTCGAAGATTCTGATTTAAATTCCTTTGGATATATATACAAAGTGAGATTGCTAGATCATATGGTAGTTCTACTTTTATTTATTGAGGAAACTCTATACTGTTTTTTTACAGCAGTTTCACCAATTTGCCACCAACAGTGTACAAGGGTTCCCTTTTATTTACATATTTTTCAATACTTACTTTTTGCGTTTTTGATAATAACCATCCCAATAGGTGTAAAGTGATATCTCTCTGGTTTTGATTTGCATTTCCCTCTTGATTAGTGATATTCAGCACAGTTTTAGATAACTTTTGGCCATTTGTATGTTTTCTTTGGAGAAATGTCTATTTAGTTCCTTTGCCCATTTTTCAATCAGGTTTATTTGTTTTTGTTTTTGACATTTGCTATTGGGTTGTAGGAGACCCACTTATTTTGAATATCAACCCTTTATCAGATATATTATTTGCAAATATTTTCTCCTGTTCTGTAGTTTGCCTTTTCATTTTCTTGATTGTTTTCTTTGCTGTGCAGAATGTTTCACTTCCTTTTAGTAGGATGTAATCCCACTTGTCTATTTTTGCTTTTGTTGCCTGTGCTTTGGGTATAATATCCAAGAGGTCATTGCCCTTGGCAGGAAGGAAGCTTTTTTCCTATGTTTTCTTCTCTAGGCATAACAATTTCAGGTCTTATATTTAAATTCTTATTCTACTTTGAGTTGATATTTGTGTATGGTTCAAAATAAGGGTCCAATTTCATTGTTTTGTGTGCAGATACTGAGTTTTCCCAACACTAATTGTTGAACAGACTCTCCTTTCCCAATTGCATATTCTTGACACCCACATCAAAGATCAGCTTAGAATATATACGCAGATTTATTTCTGGGCCCTCTATTCTGTTCCATTAGTTTTTATGTCCGTTTTGGTATCATTCTGTTTTTATTATTTAGTTTTGAAATAAAATTTTGAAATCATGAAATATGATGCCTCTTGTTTTGTTCTTGTTGCTCAAGATGGTGGTAGCTATTTGGGGTCTTTATGGTTCTATATGAAGTTTAGAATTGTTTTTCTCATTTTCATAAAAGGTATTATTGGGCTTGTAATAGGAATTGCATTGAATTTGTATAGCACTTTTAGTATGGACATTTGAACAATAATTCTTCCAATCCATGAACATGGTATATCTTTCCCAGTTATTAATATCTGCTTTAATTTTTTTCATCAATGACTTACAGTTTTCAATATAAGCCTTTCATATCTTTGGTTAGGTTTATTCTCTCTGGTACTATTAAAAATG
>NW_003856042.1:0-1687 GCF_000181295.1 Otolemur garnettii | reverse complement strand
AGCAAGAGGAAGACCCCGTCTCTACTAAAAATAGTAAAACTAGCCAGGTGTTGTGGCAGGCACCTGTAGTCCTAGCTACTTAGGAGGCTGAGGTAAGAGGATCACTTGAGCCCAAGAGTTTGAGGTTGCTGTGAGCTATGACACCGCAGCACTCTACCCAAGCAGACAGAATGAGACTCTGTCTCAAAAATAATAATTGTACAGTGAACATTCACATCCCACTCCTCACTCTACCAGTAACATCTGGCATTATTTGCTCAATCACTGCCCATCAGAGTGTGTAATTTATTAGATACACCAGCTCCTATGATTTTATAAAACCTTTTTATTGAGGTATAAAAAAGTTCTTAGAAGTATCCACATTTTAAGAGTTCACCTCTGCACAGTTTTGCATGGGTGAGGTACCCAAGTAACCATTGCCCAGGCCAAGATAGAGGCCACTTTCCAGACAACTCCCTGGAGATCTTCCCAGTCAGTAGAGCCCAGACCGCTTACCATCGATCTGTTCAGCCTGACTTTGGACTCTTGAACACCAGCCCCCTCATCTAGATGTTCTTTCTCCTCTCAGCCAGTGTGTTTTCAGAGAGCATGCATTCCCACCCAGCCCCTGCAGGAGTTAGGCAATGATTAATTAACTTCTCTGTTTGCAAAATTAATCTTTGATCTGTGACTCAGATCCTCTGGTGGTGATAGAGTAGATAAAATTCTACATAAGCCAAGAAGCATGATGTTTTGTTATAATCAACTGGCCAGCCTACCCCAGAGTTGGGAGATGCTGGGTTCTATGGACCTTTTGACAGTTTGGCCTCACCCCAAGCCCTGGCCCTGCCCCCCTCTAGGAAAGATGGTCTGAGAGGAAGCCAAATCTCTCAACAGGTAGCCACAACACCTCTATACATTTCTAGTTCCTTTTGCCATTTCTTCCTTTTTTGAATTTTTTTTTTTTTTTGAGACAGAGCCTCAAGCTGTCCCCCTGGGTAGATGTTTGACGTGTGTGTGTGTGTGTGTGTGTGTGTGTGTGTTTGTGTGTGTGAGAGAGAGAGAGAGAGAGAGAGAGAGAAACAGGTCTGACCCTCTTCTCGTTTCCTTTGCCTGGAGTAAAGACTCAAAGTAACAAGGATGTATCTGAAAGACACTTTTGAACTGTTTTTTATCTTCAAATGAATAAATCTTTTAAAAGACGCCAAGTTCTAAAGACTACACAGACTAGACAATCTTTCTCTTGTTTTCTTTCTGTGGAACACATCATTATTTATTAACTGAATTACCAAAAGTTCTCCTGACTTTTTCCTTTTTTTAATTGAGGAGAGATTCGCATGACATAAAACGTGTATAAGCATCACTGCTGTCTGGTTCCAAGATATTTTCAGGACTCCAAAGGGAAAAATCCCACACCCACAAAGCAGTTTCTCCCTGTTTCTTCTTCCTCCAGCCTCTGACAACCATGAATCTGCTCTCTGTCTCTATGAATTTATATGCTTATTCTGAATATTTCATATAAATCAGGATCTTATACTACGTGGCCTTTTCCATCTCTATCCAAATGTTTAAACATGTAGGAAAGTTGAAAGAATCGTACAGTCAGGTTGGGCATAGTGGCTCACACCTGTAATCCTAGCACTCTAGGAGGCTGAAACAGGTGGATCACCTGAGCTCAGGAGTTCAAGAGCAGCCTGAGCAAGAGGAA
>NW_003856041.1:0-1687 GCF_000181295.1 Otolemur garnettii | reverse complement strand
TCTTTAGCTATTTCATAGTAGCTGTGATGCAGTTTGCTGCTTAGCAAGATCCTGCTATCCCCAGCCCATCTCTGCAGACCTCCACTGTGAATTTTTAAAATCTAAGTCATACACTTCAGATACTTAAATATTTTTTTTTTTACCTGTGGTCTGTTTGGCCCAATTGTCGTCTCAGATGCTGGGAAGGAAAAAGAGAAGAAAATGGTTAGAAGGCCTGTGGGAGAATAAAATCGCTGAAATAAATATTCAGAAGCCTATTTGGAATTCCAGCTGATGAGTTTAATTCCTTAATCCCACCTTTCCTTTTTGTACAATTTATTTATGAATATTTATTTTGATAGGTTTTAATGTGAAGTGTATCAGCTATCCAACATTGTCTTACCAGCTCATCTCCATTTTATAGACAGGTAGAGGGAGAGATTGAGCCAGCAGGCAGTTGGCTATAATTTTTCTATAGGCTCCAGCAAGGCATTCAGGATTTTTACTCAGCCAGAAACTTTGTCAGTCTTTTGGTTAACAGATATTTATTGAGGCCGTGTAAGAGTTAGCCTGATGTTTATTGAGAACACTTGTTATAGGCCATGCAGGATGCTGGCTATATCTTAGATCTCACAAATTGATGTCTTAGTGCAGAAAATCAAATTTAAACAGGTAATACAAATAGTTGAAAAAATAATTCGTTACAGATGAGGACAAAATTCTGGGAATAAATAATATAGAATAAGATGGGAATAATCATGAGGATGGCTGGATTGTTCCCGAGGGTCAAGGAAAGTGTCCCCGAGAATGGGAAGTGTAATCTGAGACACATTTACTCCAACCTAAGTTGAGTTACAAGGGAACCATAATGAGAATCTGTCAAGTGCTAAACACCATTCTAGGCTACTGAGATGATATTGCATGGCCCCTACCCTCGAGCACTTTATAGTATTTTAGGGAAGAGAGACTATTTCAGCCAAGGGTAGTGATGAAGTGTGCACAGGCTTCAGAGGAGGGCTGGAAAACAGAGAAGATCCCAGTCCAACATTGTATGTAATTATATCAATGTTTTATTAGACTTGAACTCCATGAAGACAGAGTCCCTGTCTGCCTGTTCATTACTGGGACCCCAACCTTTCTTGTCACATACTTGGCGCTCAATAGCGTTCATGGCAGGAATGACACCTGAACTGAGTTAGGGTCATGTAAGAGTTAGCCAGGCAAGGAATGGTGGCAAAGGCGGCTCAGGTAGATGGGACAGCATCTGCCAAGTTGTGAAAGCAAGAAACAGCCAGGCACTCAGGTCGACAGTGGGCAGCCACGAAGATGTGAAATGCAGGGAAGAAATGGAGGAAGATGAGACTCAGGTGAACAAGAACCAGTTATGGAAGGGCCTTTGCTTCATTCTGGAAGTCTCCATTGGCCCTGGGAAACCACAGAAATGTTTACACATGACCCAGTGAGGAGGATAAGGGAATGGGAATAGCCAGGGTGAAAGTTATCATCTGATTTCAGGTCTGAATTCTGAGCTAATAAAAATGAAGAGAGACAGACTTCATAAATGCCTTGAAGGAGGTCACCAGTATATGGACATTGAACTATGGAGGTGAGAAAGAGAGGAGAGTCTTAGATAACTCACCAGTTCCTACTCAAGACAGGGGCCTTTGATTGGGATCAGCAGGAAGGGAGACGTGCCAGTCTGGGTAGG
>NW_003856040.1:0-1688 GCF_000181295.1 Otolemur garnettii | reverse complement strand
TCTGATGTGCACAGTGAGATTCACAGTTCCTCAGATGTGCGCAAATTGGTGAGAGCGATCACTTATTTACAAGTTATTAACATCTTTGCAGCGCCAGAGATGTGCTGTACAGAAAATTAAATTGGGGACTCGTGGAAAGCAGTGTTGTGTTTTCTGAACTGTTACATTGATTGATTCAAATGAGATTTTCCAACAAAGTAGGAAGTTCTGATATTCAGGGGAGCGAACACATCATAGGTTTATATGGAAAATGTGTTTTAAAGAGATGTAGTTATTAACCTCCGTGTTGCAGAATGAATATCACCAACCCTGGAAAACGCAGGGTAACGTTTTTCAGAAATGCGACTTCATAATAGTTTCTTTTATGTTATTGTTTTTACTTTTTCTATAATAAATGAGCACCTTTTGCATTATTATGATAAAAGAATATGTGCAAAACTGGCCATTTTATTCCAACGGCAATAAAAGAATAATAAACCCTGCTTCGCTTGAAGTGCCAATTTCAAATCCATACATAATTTCTAGAAATCTGAAAGTGTATACAGGACCTAATTCCTAAGAGCTTAGTTCGGTAAAATTGAGTAATGGGGATAAATGCCGTTATTTTATTCACCTGCATTTCGTTAGTAATATTTCATGTAACATACCTATAATATTTTTTTATTCAAACAGTCAAAAAATGGAAATGGTTTACATCGTCCTGTGTGCATTTTTTAAACTTTGGTTATATTTTTGAAGCGTTGATGCCATAGCTAAGACATTCAAACTAATTAATAGAACAGCATTAAAAAAAAAGGTTTTCGTCTATAAAGATATAGCGGTAAGGTAGGAAATGTCAATTTATTATATAATGGTGGCACAGACGGTTTGGTATCTATGTGGAAATTGCCCCCAAATATAATTCGCTTGCGGTGGTCCTCACATTTCTAGTGGCTGCCTTTTTGAATGTGAATTATTCGTACAGCCTAGATGCTGTGTCATTCATCAATGTGATGCACATGTGTCTAGGTAGCAAGGTCGTTTCTGTATGATGATAAAATGCCGGGTTGAAAGGAGGCCGTTTCAGCCAGCCATGCAAACGTTGCATTTACACAGTTTCAAACGTGTGTGTGTGTGTGTGTGTGTGTGTGTGTGTAAGAAGAGATATTCAGATAGAAAGAGAGACACAGAGAAAGAGAGAGAGACGGGGGGACAGAGAAAGAGAAAGAGAGGAGGAAGAGAGAAAGACAGAGAGAGAAAGAGAGGCACACACAGAAAAAGAGGAGAGAGAGAGAGACAGACAGAGAGAGAGAGAGAGACAGAGAGAAAGAGAGGAGAGAAAAAAAGAGACAGAAAGAGATAGAGACACAGAGACAGAGAGAGAAACAGAGAAAGGGAGAGACTGCGAAAGAGAGATGTGAAATTTTCTTGTTCTGTTTAACCTCGGGTTTTACCCTTTAGACACTGAACCTGAGACCCCTTGATTCCAGCCCTCTCATTTTACAAAATAAACCAAGCGTTGTGGATCGAATTGTATTTCCCGACAAGACGCACTGAAGTCCTAACCCCCAGTACCTCGGAACGTGACTTCCTTGTAAAACAGGGTCTTTGCTGCTGTAAATACCAGGACATCATTGAATTTGCCCTTCAGCCAGTACAACTGGGGTCTCTGGGAAAAAAAGAAGACACAGGCCCCGGCAGAGTGGTGA
>NW_003856039.1:0-1688 GCF_000181295.1 Otolemur garnettii | reverse complement strand
TTCCTCTCCTTGTGTCAGTCTCGAAAAATAGCATCACAAGTAAGTATTTTCTGTTTGTCTACCTTTCCTCAAGTGATAGAATTTATAAATTCACAGCTATTGAAGGAAGGGAGTATTAAAGATTAAATTGATACTTCACATGAAACAAATAAATTAAACTGAAATGCTTATAAATGTTTTCTCTTCAAATTAGTGTATTTATATTTCCCCAATCAAATCAAAACTTAATTTTACCTGTTTTTCTTCTAATTATGTTCCAGTATGGGCTTTTTCCAGGATACAATGTCAATTACATAAACGCTGTAGTTAACTTTGAGAAACTGGTGGAAATTACATATCTGAAATTTTAAAACTTCATTTATTTTTGGTTTCTCAAATTTTCTTTTTGTACATACAGAATTGTTCTGAATAATAGATGCCTATTGTTCAAAATTTCAGGGCTTATATAAACTGTAGTTAAGGCACAAATTGATGCTTTGTAAAAAATACTAAGATTACGTAAATATGCTAACCATTCTTTCTTGATATTTGCCACTATAAATATTAAATTCTAAGGTACATTATGTTTTCATATTTTTATGCTACCTAAAGTTAATAATGAAAGACATTTCAAGATGTTATTATAAATTGTATTTATTGATTTATTTAGAGACACAATCTCACTATGTCACCCTGGGTAGAGGGCTGTGGTGTCCTACCTCACAGTAACCTAAAATTTGGGGGCTCAAGAGACCTTTTTGCCTTAACTTCCCAAGTACCTGAGACTATAGGCATCTACCAAAGGCCTGGCTAGTTTTTGTATTTTTAGTAGAGATGGGGTCTTGTTCTTATGCAGGGTGATCTCAAACTCCTGAGCTCAAGCAATTCACCTGCCTTGGTATTCTGAAGTACTAGGATTACAGGTGTGAGCCACTGTGCTTGGCATTATGAATTTTAAAGTGATTTGAAAACTAGTTTTCTTTTGCTTTTCAAGTACTGAAGAGATCCCTCACCTACTGTACAGAGCACTGATATTCTTCTTAGTACACACACTGATTCAACATAAAAGCTTATAGGTGCCACACTGATGTATTTCAGAATCTGTTTTACTTAACAGTGGTGTAAAGGAATATTTTTGAGAATATTCTTGTAGTGAGACTATTTAAGACACACACTCTTAGCAAATTTCCAGCTGTTCATACATTATTAACTGTACTTATAAGCTGTATATTAGTTCTACATAATTTATTTATCTCATAACTGAAAGTTTGTCTCCTGAATGAACATTTTTTCCATTTCTCTCATCCCCTGATCTCTGGTAACCACCATTTTGCTCTTTTTCTATGAATTCAACATTTTTAGGGAAGTAAAGCAACATGGATGAACTTGAACAGTATGCTAAGTGAAATAAGTTAGACGTAGAAAGACAGATATTATTCTGTCTTTAGACAGAATTTTTTAATGAACAAACTTAGACAAGTAAAATGACCAAAAGCTAAAACTGAGAAGTAGTAGATCTGAGTAATCTCTATGTTTCACTATTGCAGCCTCTACAAATTTCAGGACGCCTCTCTCTTTTCCATCATTGACTTTCAGGGTAGCAAGGCTTTGAGAATCAACATGTGAATTGAGACTTGAACCATAACCACGTGTTTACAAAAGCTAGTTTTTGCTGTTTTCATACACATTGCCTCAGAACATTCATTGCT
>NW_003856038.1:0-1688 GCF_000181295.1 Otolemur garnettii | reverse complement strand
AATGGAGCAGGGAGGTCTTGGCATGTTTCCTCGGGCTACTTCTTGATCAGGGATCGCTGCTGTCCACAGGGCATTCGTGGCCTCCAATCCAGTGATGGAAACACACCGTAGTCCCATTCCATACTTCCAAATAATTGTTAATTCTCAAAGGAAAAGCTGATGAAAGGGAAGAATTACAAAGAGTAATCTTCAATATTTTTTTTTCTCTTTATCAGCCCAGAGTTAGTAAAAAAGCCAGTTTTGACATACCATTTATTTAACAAGTTACCAGAACTGATTCCTACTATTAAAGCTTAAATGGTGTATACAAAATATGATATATTTCGAGATCTAATTGGTAGTCTAATCATTCGAGGCTGATCTTATCATTTCAGATAAGAAACAAAAAACATGGTAGTGAAATAAAATAATGTTTATGTTTATAAATCTTGAAAATTCAGTTCTTTCACAGATCACCCTAAATAGAAATTATGTGTGATCAAAATAATTTGGACAAACCTATGACTTACGTAGAGATGATTGGGTTATAATGATAACACTCTAAAGTGTTTCAGGAAGTTTACTTTAAATACATCATTTTTGAGCAATAGGCCTTAAAAATACAGTATTTTTTAAATGAGGCTTTTGTTTACCTTCTATAAAATGTGCACGGTAGTCCGGGCTGGACTATTGCATGTAGATTAGGAGGTGTTGGTGTACTGAGCGTATTCCTAATGAGCATCAGTGGAGCGAGGCTGATATTCACTTAAGACAAGGACCAAGTCTGCTCTGCTCACTGAAACAATGCCAATACTTAGCACTGTGTCTAGTACGTTTCAGGTGCTCACAAAGGTTGAATGGTTTTTTAAATAAATTAAATAGAGAATCAAAGCCAAGTTATCATAGTCAGTCCCTGACCAGGGCTTTTTGTAAATCATTAGCTGTCAACGCTGGACCCAGTGGCTCCACCTGTAGACCTAGCACTCTGAGAGGCCCAGGGAGGGGGGCATTCCTTGAGCTCAGGAGTTCACCCCGAGCAAGAGCAAGACTCTGTTTCTTCTAAAAAATAGAAAAACTAACCAAGCATAGTAGCACAGTGGTACAGGCCTGCGATGTGGGGGCTGAGGGAAGAGGATTGCTCAAGGGCAAGAGTTTGAAGTTGCTGTGAGCTATGACGATGCCATGGCAGTGTACCTAGGGCAACAGAGTGAGAGACTGTCTCAAAAAAACAAAAAAGCAAAAACAAGAAAAACCCAACTTAGCTGTCAGAATCACTCCCTGAACCCTCAAGTTCCAATGGGAACTTGTTAGAAATGCAGATTTTCAGATCTCCTGCTAGACCTTCTAAATGAGAAACTACTGGGTGGGCCTGTGTTTAAAAAGCCCTCCACGTGACCATAATGCTGCAAAACTTGAGAGTTACTGAAATAAAAAGTCCCAGTATTGGACACCAACTCTTAGAATTATGAGAGTGTGTTAAGAGTCTCTTATAGAAAGTTAGAAAGCCACTTTCTATGGAAAGGTTGTGAATGATTTTAAATCCTATGAATCTCATTCTACTTCTTCAGAGTTTTTTGTTTTGCTTTAGCTATAAGGATTCTTTCCTATTTGTGTAGTAAATTATGTATTTTATGTAGGAAGACTGACTCAGTTTGAGTTACCGGTACAACTCCTGAGACAAGGACTTGAATACAGATGGTTTATTAGAA
>NW_003856037.1:0-1689 GCF_000181295.1 Otolemur garnettii | reverse complement strand
TCGCTTGAGCCCAGGAGTTGGAGGTTGCTGTGAGCTGTAATGCCATGGCACTCTACCCAGGGGGGACAGCTTGAGGCTCTGTCTCAAAAAAAAAATAAAAAATAAAAATAAAATTAAAACAAAACCAAAAAAATACTTTATGGTTTCCCTAAAGAACTTCCTTTGGCTACCCTTGGTGATCATATTAAACTAAACTTTGGAACACTTACAAATGTTTTGCTTTTAAGTTAATGACATTTAAATGTTTTTCCACCTGGACATTTCTTTTCAATCAGAACCTCCTACCCTTTCCCTAAGTTATCCTCCTATCTGAAACCACTTAGGACCAGATTTTAGAAAAAAAGTTTCAACATTTTCCTTCCTTCCTCCCCCCCTTCCTCTTCTCTCTCTCTCTTTCTTTCAATAAAGATGACTCTGAAATTGGAACTTCTAAATCCTTTTGAGTCACACTACTACATTTCAACCACTAGCAGCTGGCTCCGCCTAACCTTACTCCCAGGAGCTCAAGCTCAGTGTCTAAAGCCAAGCTGAACACTGATCTCCTCACACTAGTTCCTCTTCATGTTTTTACCTTTTTTCTGGGGTGAGGTTTGAACCCATGACCCTCCGTATATGAGGCTGGCACCCAACTCACTGAGCCACAGGCGCCACCCCTTCATCATTTCTAATTTAGAGGTCTGGAGTCGGGTCTGAGAACTTGCATTTTTAACAAAACCCCAAGTTCGGAACCTGCGACTGGGGCACCAGCCACACACACCGGAGCTGGTGGGTTTGAATACAGCCCAGGCCTGCCAAACAACAATGACAATGACAGCCAAAAAAAATAGCCAGGTGTTGTAGCAGGCGCCTGTAGTCCCAGCTACTTGGGAGGCTGAGGCAAGAGAATCACTTCAGCCTGAGCGTTTGAGGCACTCTACCAAGGGTGACATAGTGAAACTGTCTCCAAAAACAAAAACAGAAACAAAAACAGAAAAAACAAATAAAACAACCCAGGTAACGCTGACTACACTGGTCTGGGGACCACACTTGAGAACCACTGGCCTGGTTAATCATTCTTTTATCTGTTTGGACAGAGCAACTGGGGCAAGCTACGTCCCCATTGCCAAGACCATACCTTTGAACTGACTCTCAGGCTTGTAATTGGAGATAATTTTTTCAACCTCCTTCTCTCATTGGCCTCCTCAGTTAGGCAGTCACCCAAGTCTTACTGCTTTTTCAACTGGAATGTCTCTCACCTCTCCTTTTTATCTTCCTCAGTCACTGCCTTAATTCAGGGCCTCATCTCCCCATACCTGAATATCTACAGAAAAGCTTCCTGGTCCCAGCCCACCCCATCCACACAGCTGCCAAGTTACCTTTCCACTGAGCCCTCAAATGCTCTATGGTGTGCTCACTTGGGCAGCACATATACTAGAATTGGAGAAGACTAGCAGGGCCCCTGTGCAAGGATGACATGCAAATGGGTGAAGCAGTCCATGTTTTTAAAATTAAAACAAGGCTCGGCGCCTATAGCTCAACTAGCTAAGGCGCCAGCCACGTACACCTAAGGTGGCGGGTTCGAATCCCCAGCCCGGACCGCCAAACAACAATGGACGGCTGCAACCAAAAAATAGCCGGGCGTTGTGGCAGGCGCCTGTGGTCCCAGCTACTTGGGAGGCAGAGGCAAGAGACTCGCTTGAGCCCAGGAGT
>NW_003856036.1:0-1689 GCF_000181295.1 Otolemur garnettii | reverse complement strand
ACTCCTGGGCTCAAGCGAGTCTCTTGCCTCTGCCTCCCAAGTAGCTGGGACCACAGGCGCCTGCCACAACGCCCGGCTATTTTTTGGTTGCAGCCGTCCATTGTTGTTTGGCGGTCCGGGCTGGGGATTCGAACCCGCCACCTTAGGTGTACGTGGCTGGCGCCTTAGCTAGTTGAGCTATAGGCGCCGAGCCTTGTTTTAATTTTAAAAACATGGACTGCTTCACCCATTTGCATGTCATCCTTGCACAGGGGCCCTGCTAGTCTTCTCCAATTCTAGTATATGTGCTGCCCAAGTGAGCACACCATAGAGCATTTGAGGGCTCAGTGGAAAGGTAACTTGGCAGCTGTGTGGATGGGGTGGGCTGGGACCAGGAAGCTTTTCTGTAGATATTCAGGTATGGGGAGATGAGGCCCTGAATTAAGGCAGTGACTGAGGAAGATAAAAAGGAGAGGTGAGAGACATTCCAGTTGAAAAAGCAGTAAGACTTGGGTGACTGCCTAACTGAGGAGGCCAATGAGAGAAGGAGGTTGAAAAAATTATCTCCAATTACAAGCCTGAGAGTCAGTTCAAAGGTATGGTCTTGGCAATGGGGACGTAGCTTGCCCCAGTTGCTCTGTCCAAACAGATAAAAGAATGATTAACCAGGCCAGTGGTTCTCAAGTGTGGTCCCCAGACCAGTGTAGTCAGCGTTACCTGGGTTGTTTTATTTGTTTTTTCTGTTTTTGTTTCTGTTTTTGTTTTTGGAGACAGTTTCACTATGTCACCCTTGGTAGAGTGCCTCAAACGCTCAGGCTGAAGTGATTCTCTTGCCTCAGCCTCCCAAGTAGCTGGGACTACAGGCGCCTGCTACAACACCTGGCTATTTTTTTTGGCTGTCATTGTCATTGTTGTTTGGCAGGCCTGGGCTGTATTCAAACCCACCAGCTCCGGTGTGTGTGGCTGGTGCCCCAGTCGCAGGTTCCGAACTTGGGGTTTTGTTAAAAATGCAAGTTCTCAGACCCGACTCCAGACCTCTAAATTAGAAATGATGAAGGGGTGGCGCCTGTGGCTCAGTGAGTTGGGTGCCAGCCTCATATACGGAGGGTCATGGGTTCAAACCTCACCCCAGAAAAAAGGTAAAAACATGAAGAGGAACTAGTGTGAGGAGATCAGTGTTCAGCTTGGCTTTAGACACTGAGCTTGAGCTCCTGGGAGTAAGGTTAGGCGGAGCCAGCTGCTAGTGGTTGAAATGTAGTAGTGTGACTCAAAAGGATTTAGAAGTTCCAATTTCAGAGTCATCTTTATTGAAAGAAAGAGAGAGAGAGAAGAGGAAGGGGGGGAGGAAGGAAGGAAAATGTTGAAACTTTTTTTCTAAAATCTGGTCCTAAGTGGTTTCAGATAGGAGGATAACTTAGGGAAAGGGTAGGAGGTTCTGATTGAAAAGAAATGTCCAGGTGGAAAAACATTTAAATGTCATTAACTTAAAAGCAAAACATTTGTAAGTGTTCCAAAGTTTAGTTTAATATGATCACCAAGGGTAGCCAAAGGAAGTTCTTTAGGGAAACCATAAAGTATTTTTTTGGTTTTGTTTTAATTTTATTTTTATTTTTTATTTTTTTTTTGAGACAGAGCCTCAAGCTGTCCCCCCTGGGTAGAGTGCCATGGCATTACAGCTCACAGCAACCTCCAACTCCTGGGCTCAAGCGA
>NW_003856035.1:0-1690 GCF_000181295.1 Otolemur garnettii | reverse complement strand
TGCTACTAACTTAGAAGAAACACCAGTTGAAGGTGTAACTGTTTATTTCTTTTATGCTTCTCTGCGTCTGTGAAATGTGAAACATTTTTTTTTTTTTGAGACAGAGTCTCACTATGCCCCCCTCAGTAGAGTGCTGTAGCATCACAGCTCACAGCAACCTCAAACTCTTGGACTTAAGCAATTCTCTTGCCTCAGCCTCCCAAGTAGCTGGGACTACAGGCGCCCACCACAATGCCCAACTATTTTTTGTTGCAGTTGTCATTGTCGTTTAGCAGGCCCAGGCCGGGTTCAAACCTGCCAACTTCAGTGTATGTGGCTGACACTGTAACCACTGTACTATGGGCACAGAGCCAAAAACATCAATTTTTAATGTTAACTTATTTTCATCAATATCTGCCATCTTCAATCTGGGGGACTTAAAAAGATAACATTAAAAATTGGTAATTCCAACTTCACAAAACTAAAAAGCGGAAAAGGAATAGAAACTAAACTGCTCTCCTGGAGTCTGCGGCATGTTTTGTCTGAGGTTGTGAGCGAGAGCTTCCAGCTGCTCTAGACTTCAGGGTGTCCCGTATAACTCAGCACAAGAAGTGACCTCTCAGGTCCCCAGCTCTGGGTGATGACCTCATGTACATGGCATCCAGAAGCTTCTGTCCAGTGCCCGGCAGTGGTTCTGGGAGGGATCATTGGACTTGGAGCCCAAAAGCCCTGGTGGTAAATCAAGTGCCCTTGGCTTCTGGGAAGGGGTGATAATTAGTTCCAATTCCTCATTGGTCTGTGGGGTCTCCTGTAGGTGCCTTCCTTGATGGGTGGGGGGAGGGAGTGTCAAAAGAACACAGGAGGGGCAGGGCAGGGCCTGGGGGTACCCCAGGCCCTCCAGAAGGTGGCACACTTGTTTCCAGGGGTGGGGCCAGGGGGTGTCTAGGTGGGTTCAGCCAGCAGGGATTAAATTTCAGTTCCGTGCTAGCTCTGGAGCTTCAGGGTGTAACTTCAGGCCCTGGAGCCTCAGTCTCCTCATCTGCAAAGGTCATTAAGAGGATTATGGATATAACGCACAGGAAGTGCTTACCAGGAGGTCACATGCTTCCTGTTGCTCTTATTCTTGGGGACAGTAAAGATGAGTGAGGGGCCCAGGGAGCATTTGAAGGGTGCAGGAGCAAGTAGGAGAAAGCACTCTGGGAACCACAGTCCTGTTCTTCAAGGCCCCTGGCACACCTGTCCTTCCATGAACCCTGAAGGGTGCAGGAGCAAGTAGGAGAAAGCACTCTGGGAACCACAGTCCTGTTCTTCAAGGCCCCTGGCACACCTGGTGCCTGGTGGTTGGTGAGAAATGGTGCTCTCCATGCTGGAACCCTGGGAACGTCATCTGTCCTGTGGTCTCCCTCCCTGCCACCAGTGCTGAAACAGAGCAATGGGGGAAGCTGGGATGGACACTGCATGTCCAACCTGGCCAGAGGACCTCAGTAGGACCCACCACACCACTGGGGGGTGGAGGATTGCAGAGAAATTTCTGGAGCAGGGTGGCCTGGACTCAAATACAGCCTCTGAGAGCCAGGGCAAACTTCTTGAAAACTGGCCCTCTGTTTCTCCATCTATAATATGGGAGTGATTAGAAGAATACTTTTAACAAGCCAGTTAAAGAAGGATAGAATTTGTTAATGTGTACATGGTGGTTAGAACATGCTTGGCA
>NW_003856034.1:0-1690 GCF_000181295.1 Otolemur garnettii | reverse complement strand
TGCCAAGCATGTTCTAACCACCATGTACACATTAACAAATTCTATCCTTCTTTAACTGGCTTGTTAAAAGTATTCTTCTAATCACTCCCATATTACAGATGGAGAAACTGAGGGCCAGTTTTCAAGAAGTTTGCCCTGGCTCTCAGAGGCTGTATTTGAGTCCAGGCCACCCTGCTCCAGAAATTTCTCTGCAATCCTCCACCCCCCAGTGGTGTGGTGGGTCCTACTGAGGTCCTCTGGCCAGGTTGGACATGCAGTGTCCATCCCAGCTTCCCCCATTGCTCTGTTTCAGCACTGGTGGCAGGGAGGGAGACCACAGGACAGATGACGTTCCCAGGGTTCCAGCATGGAGAGCACCATTTCTCACCAACCACCAGGCACCAGGTGTGCCAGGGGCCTTGAAGAACAGGACTGTGGTTCCCAGAGTGCTTTCTCCTACTTGCTCCTGCACCCTTCAGGGTTCATGGAAGGACAGGTGTGCCAGGGGCCTTGAAGAACAGGACTGTGGTTCCCAGAGTGCTTTCTCCTACTTGCTCCTGCACCCTTCAAATGCTCCCTGGGCCCCTCACTCATCTTTACTGTCCCCAAGAATAAGAGCAACAGGAAGCATGTGACCTCCTGGTAAGCACTTCCTGTGCGTTATATCCATAATCCTCTTAATGACCTTTGCAGATGAGGAGACTGAGGCTCCAGGGCCTGAAGTTACACCCTGAAGCTCCAGAGCTAGCACGGAACTGAAATTTAATCCCTGCTGGCTGAACCCACCTAGACACCCCCTGGCCCCACCCCTGGAAACAAGTGTGCCACCTTCTGGAGGGCCTGGGGTACCCCCAGGCCCTGCCCTGCCCCTCCTGTGTTCTTTTGACACTCCCTCCCCCCACCCATCAAGGAAGGCACCTACAGGAGACCCCACAGACCAATGAGGAATTGGAACTAATTATCACCCCTTCCCAGAAGCCAAGGGCACTTGATTTACCACCAGGGCTTTTGGGCTCCAAGTCCAATGATCCCTCCCAGAACCACTGCCGGGCACTGGACAGAAGCTTCTGGATGCCATGTACATGAGGTCATCACCCAGAGCTGGGGACCTGAGAGGTCACTTCTTGTGCTGAGTTATACGGGACACCCTGAAGTCTAGAGCAGCTGGAAGCTCTCGCTCACAACCTCAGACAAAACATGCCGCAGACTCCAGGAGAGCAGTTTAGTTTCTATTCCTTTTCCGCTTTTTAGTTTTGTGAAGTTGGAATTACCAATTTTTAATGTTATCTTTTTAAGTCCCCCAGATTGAAGATGGCAGATATTGATGAAAATAAGTTAACATTAAAAATTGATGTTTTTGGCTCTGTGCCCATAGTACAGTGGTTACAGTGTCAGCCACATACACTGAAGTTGGCAGGTTTGAACCCGGCCTGGGCCTGCTAAACGACAATGACAACTGCAACAAAAAATAGTTGGGCATTGTGGTGGGCGCCTGTAGTCCCAGCTACTTGGGAGGCTGAGGCAAGAGAATTGCTTAAGTCCAAGAGTTTGAGGTTGCTGTGAGCTGTGATGCTACAGCACTCTACTGAGGGGGGCATAGTGAGACTCTGTCTCAAAAAAAAAAAAATGTTTCACATTTCACAGACGCAGAGAAGCATAAAAGAAATAAACAGTTACACCTTCAACTGGTGTTTCTTCTAAGTTAGTAGCA
>NW_003856033.1:0-1691 GCF_000181295.1 Otolemur garnettii | reverse complement strand
AAAAGAAAATCTTAGAAAATTAGCTGGGCATGCACTAGGAGGCTGATTGCTTGAGCCAAGGAGTTTGAAGTTGCAGTGAGTTATGATGGGTCTAGCCTAGGCAACAAAGTGAAACCCTATCTCAAACCCATAACTTAAAGAAAAAAGTGGCTCAGCAAGTAGGGCGCTGGCCCCATATACGGAGGGTGGCAAGTTCGAACCTGGCCCCGGCCGAACTGCAACAAAAAATAGCAGGTGTTGTGGTGGGTGCCTGTAGTCCAGGGACTCAAGAAGCTGAGGCAAGAGAATCGCCTAAGCCCAGGAGTTGGAAGTTGCTGTGAACTGTGACACTACGGCACTCTACTGAGGGCGATAAAGTGAGACTCTGTCTACAAAAAAAAAAAACAAAGAAAGAAAGAAAAAAAGAAAAAATGGAAAAAACAAAGAAGAGTCAGGAACTTTTTTCTAAACATCTCATCAAGGTGACTGCTGTGTGGCGGTGTAGGAACACAATCTTCTTGTTTATAGCCACATAAATTCCACAGTCTACTCAACCAGTTTTCGATGTTTTGCTATTATAAACAGTGCTGCAATCCCCAGGCATGTATACAAGTCTTTTTGTACTTAGTAGCCTATTTCTAGGACAGATTCCCAATAGTTGGATTGCGACATCAAAGGGCAATGCGTATGTCATTTTCCTAGATATGTCAAACTCCTCTCCATGGTATTTGTCCCATTTGACATTCCCACTCACTAGCAAAGTATTGGACTATCTATTTCTCCACAGCCTCACCAACAAAACATGTGTCCGTCTTCTCAATTTTTGCCAGTGGGATAGGTGAGAAAATATATCTCAGTAAAGTTCTAAGTGTATTTCTTTTATAAGTAGGGTTGAGCTTCTTCTCATAGATTTGAGCCATTTTCTTTTTCTGTGAACAATCTACTCATATTTCTAACCTAGTTTTCATGAGGTGTTGGCCTTTTTCTTCTGTTTTTAGAAGCTCTTTATATATTATGGTTATTAACTTTTTGTAATATACATTGTGTTTCTTTTTAGTTCCTATAGACTTTTAAAATGTTTTGTTGCGTTGTTGTTATCCTCAGATGAAGAAATCAAAACACGAAAGTTTTAAGGAAGCTGCCCAAGACCATGAGAAAGACATTTCATCGAGGACAGAGTATAGGTGCGCAGTGATGAAGGACAAGAGGTCTATCCCCAGACGCTGATTCTCCATGTCAACCTGGCTGGCAGCACATTTAGACTCAAAATGCCAGGTTCTCTATCTGTCTGCATAGTCCTGGGTATGCCACCCAATGTTTGATGCCTTTGGTTTCTAAAACACCTAGAAATGCACACTTTCCACTTCTATCAAGTTAATTCGTTCAATACCTTCATCTATTCTAGAAACTTTCCATTTAGATCGTAGAGTTCAGGCAAGGTCTCTTTGAGAGGGTGATGTTTGAACTCAGACCTAAATAAAAAGAGAGAGAGAGAGAGAGAGAAGAAGATCTAGGAAAGAGATTTCTGAGCAAAGGGAATACCAAGTGCTAAATTTCCCAGAAAGAAAAAGCTTCAAATATTTGAGGAACAGGAACACAAGCACAGGTGGGGCACCACGGATAAGGGGGTGAGTGATGGTAGAGGAGACTGACAGCAGGGCCAGCTTACATAGACTTTCCAGGGTAGGGTAGGAGTTTGGGTTTCAACGGTC
>NW_003856032.1:0-1692 GCF_000181295.1 Otolemur garnettii | reverse complement strand
CATTTGAGATTTTTATAGCTACTGTATGCAATATTAATTATTTGGTATAAATAAATTACACTATACTCTGATGTGCTGTGCTAATTTGTGGGTCATAGCACACTGACATACGCTATGTAATTTTAAAACTCAAAATAGCCCCATAAACCAATATTTCCTACATAATGGTGTAGCAAATTTATTTGATGGCAAAGCTTGAAATGAATGATGCAATGTTCTTCATAGTCTTTTTTTTCTTGCTTCGTGTAGCTCTTCATGTATGTCACAGTACACAGTATTATGGGATGCTGTCACAGATGCTTCTTTTTTTTCTTGCTTCGTGTAGCTCTTCATGTATGTCACAGTACACAGTATTATGGGATGCTGTCACAGATGCTATAGGGAATAATAGATAATGTTCAAACTCTGCACCATGTTACCTTTTTAAAATAGGAAGGATTCTGAATATTTGTGGCGTATTTGTCTCTAACTATTTTGGATAAAGCATTTGGATCTCACTGAGAATCAGACTGTAATAACTAAACTTTGTAGGACCAAATGGGAGAAATAACCAGTGTCATTAAAATGAAAGAATTTCAAGTGCTGATTACTTTGCTTACTTCTATGATCTGTACTTTGTGCCCCTGCAAGTCATCTATTTTGAACAACAAAGGACTTGATACTACTTATTTAAGTTTATTAAAATGCCCCAAAGTTCAGTATGTTCAGGAACTTTTCAATTCTTCCATGGAGGTGGGGAACTGCCATTCTTCTTTCTCTCATATGCTAAGATTCAGTCCAAAGGGTATTGCTTACTAAAAAGAAATTTGAAACTGCATCCATCTTCTCCTGATGATTTGTCTTACTTTTACTTTTTGGGCACATGGATATTCCATGTGCCAAAGGAAGTGATAGATAAAACTATGAATGATGTGTGTAGACAACAGATTTGTCATAAGCATCTATCATCATCTTCTTAGGAGTAAAACAATATATATTCATTCCACCAAGAATTTCTTCCCAAATAAGTTCTTTGCAGTAGGGACTATTGTGCTTGTGGCAGTTATATTTAAATTCTCTGGTACTCAGCCTTTTCTGACCTTTATCATTATATTATGAGTCACCATTGAGCTATATTTAATGTCAAGTGTTAATACAGCCCCAGAACTGGCATAAGCCTGCACCTGCATATGGACTGGGTGAGTTTAGCAAGGATTTCAATGAATGAATTGCAGTCTGTGGATGAAAAATAAAAGCAACCACATATTCAACAAAACAAAATTATAAATATAAATTATAAACATAAAATTATGAATAATTTTAAATATGTCAAGTAAATCCATAGGGTATAAAAACTACAATCATAAAAATAAAAAATCAGAGACATTTTAAAACTAATATTTAAAATCAATGTGGAAGTATAATTACAACTTTAAAATATGTTTAACCAAGAAAAAAGAAAAAATATGTACACTGTGTGTGTCTTTTTTGGCCAGGGCTGGATTTGAACCTGCTACCTCTGGCCTATGAGTCCGGCGCTCTGCTCCTTTGAGCCACAGGCGCCACCCTGATGTGTGTCTTTTTTAAAAACAAAAAAGCATGGCATTATTTGACTCTAAAACACTGGGTTACTAGTGATTTTAATTTTCATTTATTTACCTTTACTTATGTTATGCATTTAAAAAAATAATGTACATATCCTATCTCTATGAC
>NW_003856031.1:0-1693 GCF_000181295.1 Otolemur garnettii | reverse complement strand
AAAAAAAAAAGAGTTTGAGGTTGCTGTGAGCTGTGATGTCGCAGCACTCTACCGAAGGCAACATAGTGAGACTCTGTCTCAAAAAAATAAACAAACAAAAAAACCCAAAGAAATAAATTTGATAAGCATGTAGCTCTGAAGGAATGAAGACTCCTTTAGGAGGCTTTTGAAAACGATGGATTCATTCTGTTCACTAAACTGTATACATGTAGAAACTTTTGACATAAAATTTCTTTTTTTTTTGTTTTTTTTGCCCGGACTGGGTTTGAACCCACCACCTCCGGTATAGGGGGCCAGTGCCCTACTCCTCGAGCCACAGGCACCGCCCTGACATAAAATTTCTTTCTTTTTACTTCTTTTAATTTTTTGAGACAAAGAGTCTCACTATGTTGTCCTTTGTAGAGTGCTGTAGCGTCATAGCTCACAGCAACCTCAAACTCCTGGGCTTAAGTGATTCTCTTGCCTCAGCCTCCCATTAGGACTACAGGCACCTGCCGCAACACCTAGCTATTTTTGGGTTGCAGTTGGCCCCAGGTGGGTTCAAACCTACCAGCCTTGGTGTATGTAGTTGGTGCCATGACCACCGTGCTATGGGCGCCGAGCCTGACATAAAATTTCAAGAGTCTCTGCTTTTTGCCCGTAGCTCATTGAGTAGGGTGCTGGCCACGTACACTGAAGCTGGCAGGTTCCAGCCCGGCCCAGGGCCTGGTAAACAACAATGACAACTGCAACCAAGAAAGAGCCGAGGGCAGCAGTGAGTGGCTCAGTGAGTAGGGCACCAGCCCCATATACTAAGGGTGGTGGGTTCGAACCCAACCCTGCCCAAACTGCAACAAAAAAATAGCCAGGCATTGTGGTGCGCACCTGTAGTCCCAGCTACTTGGGAGGGAGGCAAGAGAATCGCTTCAGCTTGAGGCTCTGTCTCAAAAAAAAAAAAAAAAAAAAAAAAAAAAAAAAAAAAAAAAAAGAAATAAATTGGGCTCAGTGCCCATAGCACAGTGCTTACTGCACCAGCCACATATACCAAAGTTGGCGGGTACAAACCCAGCCCAGGGCCAGCTAAAACAATGACAACTGTAACAACAGCAACAACAAAAAATAGCCAGGCGTTGTAGTGGGCGCTTTTAGTCCGAGCTACTTGGGAGGCTGAAGCAGGAGACTCGCTGGAGCCCAGGAGTTGGAGGTTGCTGTGAGCTGAGATGCCACGGCACTCTACCCAGGGGGACAGCTTGAGGCTCTGTCTCAAAAAAAAAAAAAAAAAAAAAAAAGAAATGAAAAACCAAGGCCCCTCTCCCCAGGAAAAAGGGGTCTGTTCTTTAAAAAAAAAAAAAAAAAAAAAAAAGAAATGACAAGTTCCCTGGCTGCTAGAACACTTGTAAATGAAGTTTGAGTTACTCTGACTGTTTGGATTATAGAGTAGACCTTCAGACCTAGGGAAATTAGCAATCAGCACTCTTAGTTTTGATGTAGAGCCTGCCCTAGATAGTGGAGTCCAGTCTGAGGCAGGTAAATTGTAAAAATCCTTAATCCCTAATTCTGATGGAATCAACTTCATCTTCAAGGTGGGTTATACATAGGGTGACCAGATTTTGACAGCAGTAAGGCGGGACAACATGGCCTGGGGACGGGGTGGGGGGCACGGCAGGGCAGGGCCTGATAAGTGCAGTTCTCCGTAATCACTTCTCAGCAATTA
>NW_003856030.1:0-1693 GCF_000181295.1 Otolemur garnettii | reverse complement strand
TAATTGCTGAGAAGTGATTACGGAGAACTGCACTTATCAGGCCCTGCCCTGCCGTGCCCCCCACCCCGTCCCCAGGCCATGTTGTCCCGCCTTACTGCTGTCAAAATCTGGTCACCCTATGTATAACCCACCTTGAAGATGAAGTTGATTCCATCAGAATTAGGGATTAAGGATTTTTACAATTTACCTGCCTCAGACTGGACTCCACTATCTAGGGCAGGCTCTACATCAAAACTAAGAGTGCTGATTGCTAATTTCCCTAGGTCTGAAGGTCTACTCTATAATCCAAACAGTCAGAGTAACTCAAACTTCATTTACAAGTGTTCTAGCAGCCAGGGAACTTGTCATTTCTTTTTTTTTTTTTTTTTTTTTTTTAAAGAACAGACCCCTTTTTCCTGGGGAGAGGGGCCTTGGTTTTTCATTTCTTTTTTTTTTTTTTTTTTTTTTTTGAGACAGAGCCTCAAGCTGTCCCCCTGGGTAGAGTGCCGTGGCATCTCAGCTCACAGCAACCTCCAACTCCTGGGCTCCAGCGAGTCTCCTGCTTCAGCCTCCCAAGTAGCTCGGACTAAAAGCGCCCACTACAACGCCTGGCTATTTTTTGTTGTTGCTGTTGTTACAGTTGTCATTGTTTTAGCTGGCCCTGGGCTGGGTTTGTACCCGCCAACTTTGGTATATGTGGCTGGTGCAGTAAGCACTGTGCTATGGGCACTGAGCCCAATTTATTTCTTTTTTTTTTTTTTTTTTTTTTTTTTTTTTTTTTTTTTTTTTGAGACAGAGCCTCAAGCTGAAGCGATTCTCTTGCCTCCCTCCCAAGTAGCTGGGACTACAGGTGCGCACCACAATGCCTGGCTATTTTTTTGTTGCAGTTTGGGCAGGGTTGGGTTCGAACCCACCACCCTTAGTATATGGGGCTGGTGCCCTACTCACTGAGCCACTCACTGCTGCCCTCGGCTCTTTCTTGGTTGCAGTTGTCATTGTTGTTTACCAGGCCCTGGGCCGGGCTGGAACCTGCCAGCTTCAGTGTACGTGGCCAGCACCCTACTCAATGAGCTACGGGCAAAAAGCAGAGACTCTTGAAATTTTATGTCAGGCTCGGCGCCCATAGCACGGTGGTCATGGCACCAACTACATACACCAAGGCTGGTAGGTTTGAACCCACCTGGGGCCAACTGCAACCCAAAAATAGCTAGGTGTTGCGGCAGGTGCCTGTAGTCCTAATGGGAGGCTGAGGCAAGAGAATCACTTAAGCCCAGGAGTTTGAGGTTGCTGTGAGCTATGACGCTACAGCACTCTACAAAGGACAACATAGTGAGACTCTTTGTCTCAAAAAATTAAAAGAAGTAAAAAGAAAGAAATTTTATGTCAGGGCGGTGCCTGTGGCTCGAGGAGTAGGGCACTGGCCCCCTATACCGGAGGTGGTGGGTTCAAACCCAGTCCGGGCAAAAAAAACAAAAAAAAAAGAAATTTTATGTCAAAAGTTTCTACATGTATACAGTTTAGTGAACAGAATGAATCCATCGTTTTCAAAAGCCTCCTAAAGGAGTCTTCATTCCTTCAGAGCTACATGCTTATCAAATTTATTTCTTTGGGTTTTTTTGTTTGTTTATTTTTTTGAGACAGAGTCTCACTATGTTGCCTTCGGTAGAGTGCTGCGACATCACAGCTCACAGCAACCTCAAACTCTTTTTTTTTT
>NW_003856029.1:0-1694 GCF_000181295.1 Otolemur garnettii | reverse complement strand
TGTGGCTCACTCCCTTATACCCTCTGAAGGCCAGCCCCAGGTACATGCATCTTTCTTCTTGTCTCCTCCCATTGGAGCCCTGACTCCCACCCCCCTGCCCACCTGTGCATTTCCCATCCTGGGTCTCCTGGTCCTGACACCCACCTATCCTTCTCAAACAGCCCCATGCCCAAATCCCTCCCCACATCCTGGCAGAAGCAGGAGGTAGTGCTTGCTCCCAGCCCCCCTACTCCCCATCATGGTCCCAACTCCTCCTGGGGTTGTGCAGGGGCAGGGCAGACCAGTACCTGTGGCGAACCTTCTCTTTACCAGTGACATGCGGTAGCCACTGCCCACCAGTTCCAGGTCCACGCCTGACAGAGTGGCACCCTCACTGGTGAACTGTGCAGCCACGGGGCTGGGTGTACTGGGCCCGGAGAGCGGCTCCCAGCTGGCGGAGAGGCGGCCAGAGCCTAAAGAGGCTTGAGGTCAGCTGTGCCCTAGCACCAGCCTCAGCCACACTGTGATTTTGGTTTCTCCTCACCCTGTGCATGAGATCCTTTGATCTGCAGACTCTGTCTTTCCCATCTGCCTCCTCTAGAGCCCCTGCATCCTTCTCTTTTGGCCTCACTGGGATGTGTGTGGTTTGCAAAGGAGTTCTGCCCCAGGGCCTTTGCACTGCCTGGGATGCTGTCCTTCATGTCTTTCAAGCCTTGTTGAATGTGCACTGCCCCCCTAACACATCCGTAATTCTCTCCCAGCTTAAATCAGTGCCTCCCACCTAAGCCCCACCCACCCTACCCAGCCCTCATGCACAGCAGTAGCTCACCCCCTGCCTCAGACACGTCTGGAAGCTTCCACATAAGCCTTTTCTCCTCTAGGTTCCTGGCGGTGAGAGAATCTTGGTCAGGTATCCAGAGAGGACACTGGGAGCCTAGGGTCCCAGCTAAGCTGCCTCCTGGCTGGGTGACCCCAGCAAATCTGATCCCCAAGCTCACCTCACTTTCCTCATCTATGAAATGGGGCTAAGGTACAGAACAGACGTAGGGCCATACAGCCTCACGGCATACTTAGATGACACATTCAGTACTGTAAGTTTGGCTTTTTTGTGTGGTGGGTTCTAGCTTTTGTACAAATTGAAGGCAACATGTGCTGTAACTACAAGCCCTGGGACCAAGAGTGGACATATGGGTTCAAATCTTGGTGTGACCTCAGATAATCAACTTAATCTCCTGGGCCTCAGTTACCCCTCCGTCAATGTGGATGACAGCAGTCCATATGTCATGGGACCTCATTGTCAATAATAGCACTCTTAGCTCTAAGAAAAGTGGGTTCACAGTGAAGGGGGGGTACTGCCAAGTCTCCTTTGGCTTCCCACATTCCCTCACCAAGTGGCAGCAGGCTGCAGACGGACATTGGTCACAGGCTCCCCCACAGGCAGAAGGATCTGGACGTTAGTGAGTGGTGTGGGCACAGCTGTGGCACCAGGCCGGTAACTGTACTCCACAGAGACCTGTGTGAGGGTTGTCCCACACTGCCAGTGGGCGCTCAGCTGCAGAGGCACGGACTGGGGACCTGGGCGGGAGAACTAGGAGGAACAATAACAGGAGAGAACTAGGAGGAACAATAACAGGAGAGAAGACACAGCATCATGTCCTGGCACACCGTGTACTATTTAATCACCCTGACCCTGCAGGGCACCCACCACCCCAAAC
>NW_003856028.1:0-1694 GCF_000181295.1 Otolemur garnettii | reverse complement strand
CTGTTAGAATGTCAGAGTTGGTCCTGGAACTTACTGTAATAATATGACCATTCATGGTAAAAATGAGCTAATCAGTTGAATTAGGATGTGTGGATGCGTAAACCTGCAGGAAATTGGAAAGTCATTGTGAGACTTATCATCTATATGAAGCAGTGATAGACAGACATGCATAATGAAATCTGCTTTTACCGCATGGAACTGGGAAAGATAATTAAAAGATACAAAAGCAAATAATTTCCAAAAGGGTCTGTCTAGAGAAATGATTCTCAGTTTTAGGCGTCCGAAATGATTTCGCTCAAGTGCTTTTACAGTGATCTCTTTTTTTTACCTCTGAAACTTTCCATTCACAAATACGGCAGTTTTAATTTGAAGGAAAAAAATGACTTAGACATTTGTTTAATTTTACAAGTAAATGATCCCATAGATTCCGTTGAGTATTTCTATTATGTCCCTTAAGGAAAATTTCTGAAGAGGTATATTGCTCTAGAAATCTCCCTATTTCTCCATGTTTTATGGATCATTTTCAACTTTTAAAGTATCTTTTTAACTACTAAAATATAGCTGAGTTTCTCACAGATTTTATTTTATTTTATTTATGTTTTATTAAATCATAATGGTGTACATGATTGCACTTATGGGGTACAATGTCCTGATTTGATGTAGAATTTGGAATGCTTCCAGCAAACTGGTTAAGTTAACCTTCACCTCACTTACTTATTTGTGGGGTTAAGACATTCATACTTTACTCTTAATAATTTTCACATGTTCCCTTGTACTGTGCACGCTAGGTATTTCTCACAGATTTTAGAAGTTTCCAGATCTTTACCCCTGTCAGGGTTCAGGGAACCATTTTGCCTCTGATTTTATCCTAAGTAGTAAAGACAATTGAGAGAATTTTAGTTTCATAATTGTGTTATATCTCTTCCTTTTGAATTATGATGAATAAAACAACTTTAGTTAAGGAAATTTCATGGGAGAATACAGGTTGTATCAGTTGGGAAGGGCTGGGGAAAACTGGCTTTTATTTATTAGTACTTTGCTGGAGAAGCTTCACAAGGACCTCGTCTAAGTCTACCATCCTATACTAAAGGGTTTCTTTGCTTAACCTTACTGGTCCTTTACTGTATTCTATGTTGTTCTGTCACAGTCTCTCTAGCTCATAAAAAGTAACCCTGTTCTCACTTCTCTTAGGAGATAACTCTATTTTGGGGGTAGAATTCCTCTGACAAAATTCCAGATCTTCCTTCTTCTACGAATCAAAATCTTCATTCATCGCCACCTGCCTACTGTATGTTCCATTTCCCTTCCTCCATTTCTCAGATGGAGACGTGCTCCCACCTGCCGTGGACCTCCACACCATGGTTATCCTCCACTCTGTTCCCACCACGAATCCCTTTTCTTTATTTCTTCATTTCGCTCCATTAGCTATATGCGCTTTCAATTTTCTCCTACTCTAAATTGGTTCCCTCTTAAAACTGCCCTGTGCTTCCCTCCCCCTTGTCATCAAAACTTTCAGAAAAGTATTACCAGTTTCTCCTATTTTTACAAATATAATTGCTTTACACATTTTTCCCATCATAGCTATTCATTCTCCACTCATTATAGTTTATTGAAACTGTCTTTGCAAACATTTCCAGTGCCCTTTTGTTAATTGTAAATCGATCACGTCATATTAGATATGACTTCGTGAAACG
>NW_003856027.1:0-1694 GCF_000181295.1 Otolemur garnettii | reverse complement strand
ACTTTATCCCCAGATGGCAGTGCAGCCTTCCAGCTTGGGACGGGCTGGTTTGATGCTCTTGAAAAAGGCAATACAAGCTTCTCTCTGGCACATTGATGGGCCATGTTTCTTCCTCTTGGAGAAAATAAATTACAAGGTTAATGTAACCAGAGACTTGAATAAACAGAGGCAAAGAGCTCATTCCAAAGCCAAGGCAGAGATCCCCTTCTGTCTGTTTGTGGCAACACTGTGTCCAATAAATTAGTAAGTAAAACAATGTACAAAGTAATCTAGTGAAATAATAAAAATCTTCAAAGTAATTAAGTGTGAGAAATCATATGTATTTATACTTTTTACTTCACATGCTGTTTTGCCAGAGTCTGGAAACATTTACTAACTGTGATTAGGATGAAATAAGTCTCAGGAATGACTTTTAAATGATGCAAATGAAATGGGCAGCATCCACCATAACCTTCAGGCAAAGGACTCCAAGCTGCTTTTTGCTGTCATGGGCGTGGAGACTTCCTTGGGAGACTTATAAAAACAAAGAAACAAACAAAAAATAGCTTCAGATGGTGAGCGTGAAACCATGAAGCTGGGAAAGTGTTACATTTCAGGTTCATGATAAAAATTCCGTGGAAAGGTTTAGATCAAAACAATTTCTGGTCATTTGTATTATGGTCAAACAAACAAGTAAATTCTTTAATTTTCCACCGTATGTTAGATAAATTATATGTTTTAGATTCATTATACTAAAACAATATTTATTGGTAAAGGCGTAAAAGTAATAGAAGTACAGTAACAAAAAGGCAACATTTTAAAGCACTGTAAAGAATCATCTTGAAAATAATAAATATTTATTTTTGATAGGTGTTAGACTATGTGTGTGGTTTTATATCCTGAAGATTCCTGCACATTTAAGTCTAATGATGTCTTCTGTCCCATTTCACCTTTCCTCGTAGGAAATCACAGAGATTTTAAGTAAGAAAAACAAACATTTTTCAAAGCACAGAATGTGGATTATTTTAATTGGCCTGCTGCTTATGAGTCGATTGTGTACCTTCACCAGTGACACTGTGGATGAATATTTAATTGCATGTAAATTCTTACAGCCGTCTATATCTCATCTTCCAAACATGGTACCGTCCTTCTCTATCTGTTCAATTAGGAAAAATCCAGACTTCATACATGCATATGTGCACTGTAACCTATACTTGCAGCTTGGGAAACAAAGAAAATTAACATATAACTGCCTTCAATAAGCTTATACTCTAGTGGGTGAGAAAAATAAATTGCAAATAACCACAGACACAGTTGTAAGAGAGGCCCCATGGTGAGGATGGGGGCTCTGCAGCCAGCAGGCTAGGATGAAAATCTTACTTCTCTCTCTGCATATTTCTATGGCTGTGGACACATTACTGTTCTAGTTTCCTCATAAAGCAGATGATACGGAGAACACCTACCTCATCAGGTTATTAACTGAATCAAGTGCTTGGCATGTAGCAAATTCATTAATGCATAACAAAGGTGGGGGGATGTCCTGGAGTCAAGGGGAGGGAAGGACCAATAAAGAGACTAACCCATGGGATGAAGTATCACCTTTAAGGATTGTCAATGATTCACTAAGGGGAGAGGATAGAAAGGGTGCTTTTGACTAAGATAACAATATACTAACTGTTAGAGCAGTGGTTCTCAACCTTCCTAATGAACAATAT
>NW_003856026.1:0-1694 GCF_000181295.1 Otolemur garnettii | reverse complement strand
CCCCCCCCCATTGTCAATAGTTTAGAGACCTCACGCCCTGGGACAGAGACCCACAAACAATTCAGAAACCTCTCAGCCTAGATCCCAACCACCAAACACCTCAAGAATGCCGCAGTTGAGGACACAGATCCTCCCCCACAAATCAGCTCAGAGAATTCTCATGTCTAGTTAACAGCTACCCAACAGCTCAAAGACCTCACAGGTAAACCCAAAAAGAGCTTACAGCCTACACCCTGGGACACAGACCCACAAAGATTCAGCTCAAGGTTGCTGTGTGCACAGTGACACTGAATCTCTGTGCCATCTAATCCTGCTGGTGAGAGGCCTCGGTTCCTGCAGTTCCCTGCTGTCTGCAGTCAGCACCACATTGTCATGAGAAAGATGGGTTCACACTGGCAATGGGGAGGACTCTCTGAGACCGAGACGTTCTGAGAGTGAGCTCTCGTGCATAGGTCCCAGGAATAGCCAACATCTGACCAACCCCAGTCACCTCTGGTCATGGAGACTTCTGTATCCTGTCCCATGGAAGGTTTAGGGCAAATCCCAGAGCATGATAGGAAACTTGTGGACCTAGTCATCCCTGCCATCTCTTAGCACTCACTGTGGGGGTACTGGATCCTGGAGAGAGAGGAGAGGTCCTCCTGCCACACTGCCGATGGCAACCCCCATTAAGGGCCCTCTGAACATCCTGATTTTATCCTCAAACCCTATCTCCTGGTAGTAGCTGCCACATCTCCTCTCTCCCTCCAAATCCCCACCCTTGTGGGCTACTACGCCTCTCCTTCCACCCTAGGGATCCCTGTACCCCTCTACCCCAGCCCTGGGCACAGGTTTCAATTATACCCTCCCTCTCACTCCCATTTGTAGCCTCTCACCTGGCACCCAGGCATGCCTCAGAGGACCCCCTCAGCACCTGCCCTGAGAGTGAAGATCATTGTGCAAGACAGACCTCCCTCTTGCCTCCATGCAGGGCTCTGTCACAACGTTTCAGTTAGGGCAGAGTGGAAAACATCTTCTGGCTCCAGATGAAACTAGAGACCCAAACTGGGAGTCGAGGACCATCCCCAAGGGCTGAGGCGTGAGAATCTTGAAGAAGGAGCTTCCCTGAGTGTCCTCTCAGGAGACAAATGACACTGCAGCACTAGGTTTGCGAGGATAGGAGAGAGACCTGGGGAGGGCCTGGGGCAGTGTGAACGTGGGGATGACGGGACTGCCGCCTTCTCTGTGTCTCAGTGTCCTGGTCAGTGACAGGGATGACAGGGTTTCCTTCCGAGGGTCCTAGTGAGGATTAAGTGAGCTAATGTATAAGAAGTGCTTAGGCACCGCAAACCAGATCTATGATTACCTAAAACTTAGTTCCTCCCACTCAGAGTGCCCCTGACTCCTAGCTAGAGATCTCAGGGCCCCGCCTCTGAATGGGGAAGCACCTTTAGCTCTGTTACTGGACAGCAGACTATGTCTGGGAGACTAGATTAGAGTGACCAGACGTCCGGATCTTTAACAATTTGTCCGGCTTCCCGCGTCGTTTTAAAAAAGTCCCGATTTTTGGAAAGAATGCAGGAAGGGGCGGGAGAACAGTAAGGGAATATACTGTTTACCGCTGCCATGTGGCTATTTCACCAGGATATGAGTTTTATATTATTTTTGTTAATTTCATAATGTTAAACTGTAATAATAACAAATAATTGTTGAGA
>NW_003856025.1:0-1694 GCF_000181295.1 Otolemur garnettii | reverse complement strand
TCCCATGTTCTGAATGTAGAGAGTTCTTGACAAACCTATGTTCTTGCCACAGTTTGTGCATGAAGTTTCTTGTATAGGATTTTGGGTAAAAGTCTCACAGAGGGCTTTTCTGATGGTCACCTATGTATGTCACACAGTGCTTCAGCCTTTAGGGTTTTTTCCGTGACAGGAACTGTACCTGCGGTTAGACTTCCTCCAGCAACTCTGCCCCCAGCACATGCACTTCTTTACATGGATGGACAGAAGAGCTGACGTGGTCAGCTGGTCATGGTCACCCTGACAGTCTTCTTTCTGCTTTCAGATCCAATTCAGGAGGCTTCTAGGACAGCAAGTGGCAAGAACCTTTTGGATGGTCCTCCAAGAGTACTTCAGCCCTTCCTGACAAACAGAGCCAAGGTGGCTGGGGCCCCACCGAGCCTGCCCCTGCCTGTGAGAAACACCATGCTGGCTGCTGCCCTCTTCCCTGAGTTCCTGAAGGAACTGGCTGCCTTGGCCCAGGAGCACTCCATTCTGTGCTACAAGATTCTGGGGGACTTGGAGGACTCCTGTTGTTAGTTTTTTTTTTTTTTAAATAGAGGTTCTTGTTTTATAAGGTTTTAGAGTCTTGACTAAATGTTAAATGCAAAGCTGCTTACAAAAATTTCTACTTTGATGTTTCCTGACAATACTTGATTTGTGGGAGGGGAATTTTCTGTATGTCTCCTCTCTCTCTAGCCAGGTCTTTCCACCTTCTGTCGTCTAGAATGTAAGCCTCATAGCTGATTGCTCCCTTGGTGGTTTTCTTTGTTCAGATTTTCCCTCTTGCATTATTTGGTTTTTCTCCCATCTCCTTGAGTCACTCATCTTACAGCTCAGATCATGTCACGCGAATACTGGGGCTCAGTGATTTCTGGAATGCTCCATGTCAGAAGGCCAGCTGTTCAACAGCACGGGAAGAATACACACCTGCAACGCTGCACATGCTCCTGTCACTTTCCTCATTGTGTCCTCCATTTTATAAAGGGGAAGACTAAAGCCGGAGCCCCTCCTGCCTCCATCACACAAGCACATGTCATCTGTCCCTTTGAATTTTGTCCCAGAGTTTGTCTTCTGCCTGATGCGTGTTGCCTTATGGTGCAGGCAACTGTACCAGTCTCAGCTGTCTGCCTTGGAGGTTAGATGTAGTCGGAGAGAATTTGGGCTGCAGGGAATTTTTCTTGCTGCTTGAGAACTTTCTTTAATCAGTATGACATTACCTAAACCCTGAAGGTAGCCTTATTTCAGTAAGATTTGCACAAAATTAGGTATGCCTATGCAAACTGTTACTTTGGTTTTTAGGAGTTTGAGCAGATATGTAAAGTGTGGTATTATATACTAATATAGAACACAGCTATCATTATTTTTAAAAAGTGTTTTCTGAAAAGAGATGAATTTGTGAAGCCATTTCATAGTGAGTATTTTTTGGGAGAGTATGGAATTGGGGGAAAAGATAAAGGTAAACCAAATGTAGCCTTTAAAAACACTGGTAATTATTTACAATTCTGTTTGCACTTTGTAGAGAAGCAGGAAGCATATAGCCCTCTTTGGGAGCTGGGATGTAAATGCAAACACGTCTCAGGGAGCCCTGCAAAGCCAAGTGCCTGCTGGTGACTCACTCCACATGGAAGTGCCGCCTTCTGAGTGATTGGGCTCACCAGACGGCCCCAACATGCTGT
>NW_003856024.1:0-1695 GCF_000181295.1 Otolemur garnettii | reverse complement strand
AAATTTATTTATTTATTTATTCATTTATTTGAGACTGAGTTTCTTTCACTCTGGGTAAAGTACTGTGTTGTCATAGCTCACAGCATCCTCAATCTTCTGAGCTAAAAAGATCTTGCTTCATGAATTGCTGGGACTACAGCCATGTACCATTAGGCCCAACTAATTTTCCTATTTGTGGTAGAGATGTCATCCTCTCTTGCTCAGGTTGATCTCAAACACCTGTGGTCAAGGGGCAGCACCTGTGGTTCAGTGAGTAGGGTGCCAGCCTCATATACCAAGGGTACCAGCCAAACCACAACAACAACAATAACAAAAATAGCTGGTGTTGTGGCAGGTGCCTGTAGTTCTACCTACTTGGGAGGCTGAGGCTAGAGAATCGCTTAAGCCCAAGAGTTTGAAGTTGCTATGAGCTGTGACACCACGGCCCTCTACTGAGGGCAAAATAGTGAGACTCTATCTCAAAAAAAAAAAGAACAAACAAACAATAAGAAAAAAAACACCTGTGGTCAAGTGATACATTGACCTCAGTCTCCCAGAATTCTAGGATTACAGATATGGCCAATGCCCAGCCTCTATTTTGTCTCTCCAACTTCTCACCTGCTGTGCTGCAAATTCTTGCCTAGTTTTTAGAACTCCCCCAATGTAGAGTATATGTGCAACATTTATTTATCTTTAAGATAATGAGTGCCTGTGTAGTGTATTGTGCCATCTTCCTAATGTTCCTGGCCTGATTTTACAGAAAAAAATGTGTAATATATATTTACTCAATTCTAATAAATAGTCACTAGCTAAAATTGCTATTGTTTAAATTTCTTTCAGCTATATCTAATCATTCTACCCAAGACCATTTGCAAGAGCTGAGTGCAAATATTTTATTCCCAGAGGTAATCCTGAGAAGATATCAAAGCTGTGGCCCTGAGAATTTAAACCTAACAAAAGACTGGGCAAGTGTGTATGAGTGTAAACAGCAGAATGTATATGACAGTGGACTTGACCAATGTTTAACACGTACCCTTGGCAAAACCTTCCAGTATACTAAATGTTCGAAGGTCTTCAGACAATTATCAAATCTAAATAGACACAAGATTATATATACTTTAGAGAAAACTTTCAAATATAAAAAGTATGGAAAAGCTACTAATCTACACTCACACACTACAGAACATAAGATAATGCATATTGGAGAAAAACAGTACAAATGTAAAGAAAGTAGCAAAGTTTTCAAATCTTTCTTAAGCCTGTCTAAGCCTAAGAGACTTCATATTGGAGAGAAACTCTGCAAGTGTGAAAATTACGGCAACTGTTTTAGCCACAGATCAAAATATTGTAATCATAAGAGCATTGAGCCTGGATATGACAACAATAATGAATGTGACAAACTTACCAACCAGTACTCAAACCATTCTGGACATGAAAAAATTCATTCTGAAGAGAAACCCCACAAATGTCAAGAATGTGGCAAAGCCTTTAACCAGTATTCACACCTTTCTAGACATCAAAGAATTCATTCTGGAGAGAAACCGTACAAATGTCAAGAATGTGGCAAAGCCTTTAACCAGTACTCAAATCTTTCTGTACATAGAAGAATTCATTCTGGAGAGAAACCCTACAAATGTGAAGAATGTGGCAAAGCTTTTAACCGGAACTCAAACCTTTCTGTACATAAAAAAATCCATTCTGGAGAAAAACTCTACA
>NW_003856023.1:0-1695 GCF_000181295.1 Otolemur garnettii | reverse complement strand
GATAATACTAATCTTAGAATACTGTTTTCTGCAACCAGAGGGACAGCACTCACTAATAGTTGTAGAGCCCTTCACTACATCACCAACGGTTCCAGTAACCTTTCATTTTAGGTGTAATTCTCACGTCAATCTCATGTGGGGCCACGGCACTACTCCCAGTTTGCAAATAAGAAAACTGATGTCCAGAGAGGGTAAGAAATTTTCCTGAGGTTATGCAGCATAAATAAGGAGTGAATACAGCCTTGACCTATAGTTTCTACTGTCATGTAGTGACCCATATTTTCTCCAAGAAAGAGTTGAATGGGGGCTAAAATAGGCGAGACATTTTGAGAGTTATATAAGGTAATAGGAACTTTTCCCCCTTCAATGCTGAACAATCAAACGTGCATGCTTTTATATAACTGTATCCCTCAAGGCCCACGGTTCTGTCTGTATTCATCCCTGGGTACCTAGACCCAGCCCGGTGCCCACATCTCTTCTTCTAGGTAAACAGCATCAGACACACCAGAATTCATCAGACACACCAGAATTCCATATAAATGTGAGAGAGAAAGTCTAACGCCTGTTACTTTCCATGACAAATTCAGAACCGTTTGTGAAATTTGCCTTTTCTTAATGAAGAGGTCAAATTTCCAAAATAAACAAATAAACAAATAAGCTCTTTCAATTAAAGGAGGTCAAAGTGTAGGCAGGTCAATGCCATTTGGGCAGTGCAGATGAAGACAGGCTTTGCTTGCCCTGCAAACAGGACGGAACCCACATTCCTGTCCCCTTCCCCGCAAGCACTGCACCTTCTCCACTCTAATAAACAGAAACTACAGGCTCTGTGTATTACAGTTTCTAATCAATTAATTGTATTGCCTTCTCATGACATAGAAGGACTCATTACCAAATGCCTGAGGCAAATTTCAAATGAAAGAACAGTTTTCCTGGTATTTGGGGACCAACTAGTTAACATCGTATCTTGAAGACTTGATATCTTCAGGAAAAGTTGCTTTCTTAGAATCAGAATTTCTTCACTCCCTTTACCATGAGAAGGGGTCAGGGCTGCCTAGCTCAAATTCCCCTTTGGCTCAAGCTTGAATTTGGAATATCATCGCAGCATCAGGCCGTCTGAACTCCCAACTCCAGGGATGCTAGGAGGTGAGGTCATGCCTGACCACAGGAGAGACACACAGCAGGCTGAGACACAGCAGTGCCCCAAGATAGAAGGTCTGGCTAGTGTTACATGGTGAAGAGCAGAGATGAAGTTCACAGGCCACAGTGATGCCCAGAATGTAACTTCCACCTCAACCATTGGCATGAGGTTCCCATAGAATTTCTGGCTTCCAAAGAGCATCTTTGAGGAGAGAAATTAGACAGGAAGGTAATGCTTAAGAGTCTACCTCTGATGCTCAAAGGAAATTCCTCCATTAAATAGTGCAGCTTCACTTATGTTTCTAGTGGTGATCTGGTCCCCATGTCACAGAGTTTCAATGGGGCCAAATCACACTGAGGAGATTATATGTTATTTTATAAGTTCTAAGTGACATTTTTATGGGAAAACTAATTATTCCAATGTTACACTTTACACTAGTCATGTTAGAGGCAACGAGTGAATCTCATTAAGATTTTAAAAGACCCAACAACATACCCCCTCTGCAGCTTTCCCAGTCTCTGTATTGGTGGCTTAGCCATTAGGTAAACATTTTTTTT
>NW_003856022.1:0-1696 GCF_000181295.1 Otolemur garnettii | reverse complement strand
TTGAGCCCAGGAGTTGGAGGTTGCTGTGAGCTGTAATGCCATGGCACTCTACCCAGGGGGACAACTTGAGGCTCTGTCTCAAAAAAAAAAAAAAAAAAAAAAAAGAAATATTTATGAGGAAGAAAAAGGTAACATCGCTAAAATAAGGACCAGAATGTCTAATTTGTACTTTCTGTATCTCCTTATGGACTTCAGAAACTATATTTCTCTTAGAACAACTCTCTAGCTTATAAATTTAGAATGCCTGGACTTGAACGTGTTCAAGATACTCTCGTAACAGCCACACTTGAAATTGTTTGGGCTGCAGGCACTGTACTAAGTATGGTCATCCATCAACAGTTTTCAATGAATATTGTTGCTTGAGATCTTATTACCATTGGTGTTTTCATTATACTTTATTGTGAGTATGACTCTTTTTTTAATGTTTGGGGAATTCTCCTGGAGTTAGAGTCCAAGGTCACACCTTAAGTTATCATATGGGCAAGTTAACCTTAGTTATTTCCATGGCCTTAGAATCAATCCCCAAAGTTAGTCAAATATCTGACAAATGTGTGTCATTGATATCTGGATGCAATCAGAAAAGATTTGTGTGGAGCTTGCAAATCTAACCTGAAATTCTTAACTATTTTAGGTTGAAATGTTTAATCATTGCATGGTGAAATCCTAAGAGCAAGGCTATTTTTTGTGTATAAGAAACAACACATTTTAATAACAGTGATAAATCTTTAAAGAAAGAAAAATGAATGAACTGTGTCATACATTACAATGTAAAGACAGTAAAGCAAGGAAAGAGAAAAGAAAGACAGCTATAAGGTGCACCCACAGTGGCGTGGCTGGAAGGGAATCAAATTTAACATTCAGTCAAGCTGGGAGTTTTAAGGAATAGCTGAGACTGGCCACAAACTGAGACTGGATTTGCAACCTAAAGAGTCTGGCAGACTTTCGATTCTTGTTACCTACAAGTCAGCAGAAAACTCCAGGGAAAAGACAGAAACAGCCCACTGAACTTCAAACAAAGGGATAGTGGAACCAAAAATAAATTTGATGATTATACATTTAAAGTCCTGTTTGTTCAGTGTGCCTGCCACTTGCGTCATTGTTGTTTGGCGGGTCCGGGCTGGGGATTCGAACCCACCACCTTAGGTGTACGTGGCTGGCGCCTTAGCCAGGTGAGCTATAGGCGCTGAGCCTAACTTTTCCATTTGTAAATATCTTAAATGTTAATAAGAATAGCATTTTCTTTTTTTTTTTTAATTCTTCACGAAGAATAGCATTTTCAGTGTCAGAAATCACAAGTGCTAACTAGGAAAAATAGAATACTGGTCTGATTTGAAAACTTGAAGGTATTGTTAAGTAATAGTAATGTATTTAAGGTACATAGTTTAAGCTGGTTTGATTTTTAGCTTATTGCACATGTGTTTTTTTCTGTTTGTAAAGTTATAGAAACACTAGTATATTTTTGTGACTTGGTCTGAAAAAAATTGATCTAAAAAATATTTGTTGAAATATTTATGAGGGGCTCGGCGCCTATAGCTCAACCGGCTAAGGCACCAGCCACGTACACCTAAGGTGGCGGGTTCGAATCCCCAGTCTGGACCCACCAAACAACAATGACGGCTGCAACCAAAAAATAGCCGGGCGTTGTGGCGGGCGCCTGTGGTCCCAGCTACTTGGGAGGCGGAGGCAAGAGACTCGC
>NW_003856021.1:0-1696 GCF_000181295.1 Otolemur garnettii | reverse complement strand
ATCTGTATATATCAGCTTTTTACTCCCTCTGCTATAGCCCAGCCTTTCTCAATCTTTTTGTGCTGGGGAGCACTTTTCAGATTTCAGAGAATCCCATATAAAAATTATTATATCTACAGTTCATAGTATGTATATCTATCTAACGTATAACAGGAACAGTAACTTGTAGATAATATACTCTATTAACAATTTTCAATGCTTTTTTGAATAAATTATGTTTTATTTTTTGCTTTTGTTTTTGTGTTTATGGCTCTGTTTATTTTGACTGCTATATAAGCCTATTTTCATGTTGTTTTAGCCTACTACTTACTTTGACTGGTGTATTAGCCTATTCTCATCATTCTTTCAACGAATGATGTCACATCTAATGATAGTCAATGTAAATTACTGGAATTTCCTTATATTAAAGGAAATACTAGCTTTTTCTTTATTTAAAATTTTTAGGTTTGATTATTAAAATATAGCCAAGTAGGCATAAGCACTTCAATACAAATTTCTCCTAATAAAATACTAATGAGTTTTGTTATGTGCTATGTACAAGTAGTTGTTTTTCTTTACTAAAATATAAAAAATGGTATTTTATGAAAAATTTTCTTAAAAGCAGTTACATTTATCTTGCTGTTTTTGAAATTATTTTTCTTTCCTTTTTATAGGATCAAAAAAATTACAAATCAAATACAGTAAGTTTCTTTTAAATAACTGGGTTGAGCCAAAATGAGCTTTAATTTTTCTAATGATAGGCTCTGTATATTTCCTTTAAATAGATATCACAAACTGATTTTAATTAATGTTATTTCAACATGAAAATTTATTGACAATGTGGAATAGTAAAGCTGCCAAAACCTCAAGAAAAGAGCTATGATAAAAATATACCTTAAGCATGATTTTATACAAGTCTTTGAAAACCATTTCCTACTGAGCCAAGTATCAGGCCCAAATATGGACTTAGACAGTCAACAGAACTTTCATACACATATGTAGCTTTCTTGATCGGTCTTATATATGCATAAACTCAAAATAAATAATGGAATTTACCTCCTTGATGCAAAACATGCGCTCATTTTTCACTTCACATATACCAAAAAAGTATCATTCTTAGACTGAGCAAGAGTCAGGAAAGGGCCTCTCACCTGGCCGAGTGCCTGTTTTGAATGAGAGGAAAAAGTGGCTGTGTTGTTCCGCAGGTCTTTCTGGCAGACTTCAGTAAGACTCAAGACTTGCTGATAACCTTTCTCATTTTCAAATCCAAGCAGCATGAGAAACATTTTGAGGTTTCCTGTTGCAACATGATTGTCTGTAATGACTCTGTTTCTTTTAAAGCCAAACATCTTGTCACTTGACATCAAAACCTTTTCTTCAGGGCCTTGCAGAGACTTGTCCAACTGGTTCACATGATGAAAAAAGTTTGCTAAGCAGGTGAAAAAAGTTTGCTAAGCAGGTTAGTTGCTGCAGTACTTAGTAAAATCTGGTCTTCTATGTTCTTTTTGAAAATATTCCTGCAATTTATCCTTCAGCTCAAATACCCTACAGAAAATTACTCTTCTACTAAGTGTATGGATTTCTGTAGGGGGCAGACTTATGTTGCCTCTGTCTAGGTTTCTAAAAATTGTTGAGTAAATTGATCTTTGCTTAATAGTTGACCTTTTTTTCTTTTCTTTTCTTTTTTTGCAGTTTTTGGCTGGGGCTGGGTTTGAAC
>NW_003856020.1:0-1696 GCF_000181295.1 Otolemur garnettii | reverse complement strand
TCATATTTTACTATGGCTGAGCAATGCCCCACATCCACCATATTTTACTATGGCTGAGCAATGCCCCACATCCACCATATTTTACTATGGCTGAGCAGCACCCCACATCTACCATATTTTACTATGGCTGAGCAATGCCCCACGTCCACCATATTTTACTATGGCTGAGCAATGCTCCACATCCACCATATTCTACTATGGCTGAGGAGTGCTCCATGTCCACCATATTTTATTATGGCTGAGTAGTGCTCAATGTCTACTATATTTTATTACAGCTGAGGAGTGCTCCATGTCCACTGTATTTTATTATGGCTGAGTAGTGCTCCATGTCTACCATATTTCATTATGGCCCAGCAGTGCTCCATATCTATCACATTTTATTATGGCTAAGTAGTGCTCCATGTCTACCTCATTTTATTATGGCTGAGCAGCGCCCCACGTTCACCATATTTTACTATGGCTGAATAGTGCTCCATGTCCACCATATTTTATTAACACACTTGTGCATTGATCAGCACTTTTGTTGATTCCACATCTTGGCAATTGTGAACAGTGCTATAATAAACATTCACATGCAGGTGTCTTTTTGATAAAATGCCTTTTTTTCCTCTTTGGATAAATACCCAATAGTGGGATTGCTGGGTCAATCCTTAAGGTATCTACATGTTACTTTCCATGGAGTCTGTGCTAGTTTGCATCACACCCAAGGTGAGTAAGTGTTCCTATCTCTCAGCATTCATACCTACATTTGTTGTTTGGGGACTTTTGGACAAAAAACATTATCACTGGAGTTAGATGTTATCTCATTGTAGTTTTGATATTTTTAATAGCAATGATTTACATAATGAAATTAGTTGCTATTTATTAGTTTGTTCAAACAAATATTTTAAGGTTTCTCTATTTTTCTAAGGGACAGAGCCTCACTGTTTCCCTCAGGCTAGTGTGCAGTGGTGCAGAGGCTCCACATAGGTGTTATCACAGCACACTACAGCCTTGAACTTCTTGGCTCAAGTGATCCTCCAGCTTCATCCTCCCAAATAGGTGGGACTTGAGGCCTGTGTCACTGTCCCCAGGTTTTGTGTTTTTATACCTCCTGGAAAAATGGTCTAATGTTAGACAATGCAAACAGGGTCAGGCATAGTTGAACTATTTTTTCCCCTTACCAACTCTACAATTGATATAGCTTGTCATTATTAGATACATTTTGAGACCCCTAGAAATCAATTGTTACTATGAGTGAAATCACAAGGTTCCTGTGACAACCCCAGAGGAGATGGGGACCATGTGTGGCATGGAGTACTGGGCAGAAAGACTCTAATTCATTCTGTTTGGCCGCCATTGCTATTTAAACACTCTTGATATCATTGCCATCTTAATTGTCAGTCATGCATGTGATGACAAAATAGATAAAAGTGAACTAATTTTAAAAGTTCAAATATTAGCTTGATTTAACTGTTTAAAAAACTATAGTACACTTGCCCAGAAAAAGACACATTTTACAAAAATTGAGGTAAAAAAGCTCTAAGTCCAAGAGCAATTAAGGAATTACTTGTATGTAAGAAAGTGGTGAAACATTTAACTTTGAAACAAATATTTGTTGGTATTACAGGCTTATTTAATTCATAGAAATTATTTATCTTAGATTTCTTTAAATGCAAAACACCCACACATGTTTAGTGTTTGGCCATTAATCTTT
>NW_003856019.1:0-1696 GCF_000181295.1 Otolemur garnettii | reverse complement strand
GCGAGTCTCTTGCCTCCGCCTCCCAAGTAGCTGGGACCACAGGCGCCCGCCACAACGCCCGGCTATTTTTTGGTTGCAGCCGTCATTGTTGTTTGGTGGGTCCAGACTGGGGATTCGAACCCGCCACCTTAGGTGTACGTGGCTGGTGCCTTAGCCGGTTGAGCTATAGGCGCCGAGCCCCTCATAAATATTTCAACAAATATTTTTTAGATCAATTTTTTTCAGACCAAGTCACAAAAATATACTAGTGTTTCTATAACTTTACAAACAGAAAAAAACACATGTGCAATAAGCTAAAAATCAAACCAGCTTAAACTATGTACCTTAAATACATTACTATTACTTAACAATACCTTCAAGTTTTCAAATCAGACCAGTATTCTATTTTTCCTAGTTAGCACTTGTGATTTCTGACACTGAAAATGCTATTCTTCGTGAAGAATTAAAAAAAAAAAAGAAAATGCTATTCTTATTAACATTTAAGATATTTACAAATGGAAAAGTTAGGCTCAGCGCCTATAGCTCACCTGGCTAAGGCGCCAGCCACGTACACCTAAGGTGGTGGGTTCGAATCCCCAGCCCGGACCCGCCAAACAACAATGACGCAAGTGGCAGGCACACTGAACAAACAGGACTTTAAATGTATAATCATCAAATTTATTTTTGGTTCCACTATCCCTTTGTTTGAAGTTCAGTGGGCTGTTTCTGTCTTTTCCCTGGAGTTTTCTGCTGACTTGTAGGTAACAAGAATCGAAAGTCTGCCAGACTCTTTAGGTTGCAAATCCAGTCTCAGTTTGTGGCCAGTCTCAGCTATTCCTTAAAACTCCCAGCTTGACTGAATGTTAAATTTGATTCCCTTCCAGCCACGCCACTGTGGGTGCACCTTATAGCTGTCTTTCTTTTCTCTTTCCTTGCTTTACTGTCTTTACATTGTAATGTATGACACAGTTCATTCATTTTTCTTTCTTTAAAGATTTATCACTGTTATTAAAATGTGTTGTTTCTTATACACAAAAAATAGCCTTGCTCTTAGGATTTCACCATGCAATGATTAAACATTTCAACCTAAAATAGTTAAGAATTTCAGGTTAGATTTGCAAGCTCCACACAAATCTTTTCTGATTGCATCCAGATATCAATGACACACATTTGTCAGATATTTGACTAACTTTGGGGATTGATTCTAAGGCCATGGAAATAACTAAGGTTAACTTGCCCATATGATAACTTAAGGTGTGACCTTGGACTCTAACTCCAGGAGAATTCCCCAAACATTAAAAAAAGAGTCATACTCACAATAAAGTATAATGAAAACACCAATGGTAATAAGATCTCAAGCAACAATATTCATTGAAAACTGTTGATGGATGACCATACTTAGTACAGTGCCTGCAGCCCAAACAATTTCAAGTGTGGCTGTTACGAGAGTATCTTGAACACGTTCAAGTCCAGGCATTCTAAATTTATAAGCTAGAGAGTTGTTCTAAGAGAAATATAGTTTCTGAAGTCCATAAGGAGATACAGAAAGTACAAATTAGACATTCTGGTCCTTATTTTAGCGATGTTACCTTTTTCTTCCTCATAAATATTTCTTTTTTTTTTTTTTTTTTTTTTTTGAGACAGAGCCTCAAGTTGTCCCCCTGGGTAGAGTGCCATGGCATTACAGCTCACAGCAACCTCCAACTCCTGGGCTCAA
>NW_003856018.1:0-1696 GCF_000181295.1 Otolemur garnettii | reverse complement strand
CAATAAACCTGCCTCTTGCTTTTTGCATCGATTTGTGATTGTGAGTCGTCTTTGGGTAGGCGACCCCCGGGGTGGGCACAATACAATCAATGTAACCTGGTTCTTTGTACCCTCAACGAATTCCACACAATAAGAAAAAAACAAAAAAAAAATTCATAAAATAACAAAAGTTTGACATTTTCTGGTTATTGATAAATATACTTACAATTTTCAGCATCAACCTTCATAGCAATACAGGTTGGCCAAAAGAATAACCAGCTTGTAACTTCCAGCTAATACTCTCAGGGAGAAAACTAAAGAAAGAAAGGGAAGAAGAAGGAAGGAAGAGGAAGGAGGAGGAAAAAGCAGGGAAAGAAGGGGAGAAGTGGGGAGAGAGGAGGAGGGAGGAAGGGGAGGAGATGAAGAAAGAGGGGAGGGAGGGATAAGAATAAAGAGAAGAAGGAGTGCAAAGAGAAAAAAATAAATAAAAGCACGTCCTGGGAGAGCAGGAAAAGAGGCAATTAAGTAATCCTAATTTAGGATTATTTTCAGAAGATAGGATCATAGAAATTAAAAAGCCCAGAGACTCACAGTCAAGGAGACTCAGAGTCAGAACGTTTAACGAATTATAAGAGGACTGGTAAAAATACAAATGGGCTTTATGAAAACAATAATCATCTTTAAAATATAATGTGAGGTATGATATGCCATATTTTCAAATGTCATAGAACTACAAAATAATTCACAAGAAAAATGAAATGCTTCTGAGGAAAAAATGTTAAAGTGTGCCTGAAACAGACATTGTACAAACACCCTGGCGTTCAGTATTGACTTCGTAAATTTATTTGCAGCTAATTAAAAAGAAAAGTTATGCCTTAAAGAACACTTGATCAAAAAGAAAAGCCTACTTTGTCTTAGACAAGATTTACCTTCATAAAGTTATTCATTTCCCTAAATTAACCTATAAATCTAAAGCTAGCTCCATAAAAATAAAGGCCTGATGTTTTCAGAATTAAAAAAATAAAAATAAAAAAACTAATTCTAAGGCGTGTATGCAGGTCCTATAAGAAACAAGCGATGATGATCAATAAGCAGAGACAATCGATAAATCAAAATATTTAGTTTGCCTCTTGACCACCAACCCCCTTTGAGTTAAGCAGCGCTCATTAAACAAATAGTCATTAAAGATTTAATGAGAGCTATATTCTGGTTGATCATTTCAGTAAGAAATTCTTTTTCCTGCGAATTATGGAGGATCTGACAAACACTGGTTCAAATAATTTAAGGAGAAGCCTAGAGCACAGAAGCCCAGAGGCAGCAAGCAGCACAGCGAAGTCACGGAGCACCTGGGCCGGTCACACCCCCGTGCTCAGCCATCTTCAGCTCACTAGCTTGCAGACCTTATGCTACTGCAGCCTCCTGGAAATAGTCAAGCTGCTGGAGCTCCAGGCAGGACTGCATCACACCAGCACCACAAATTCAGGACAGGCAATTTCACTGAGCTCTGTCTTTTTAATACATAAAGAAAAGCTTTCCCTAAAGCCCCCTCCTGACTGCCCTTCACTCCCAGCTGATATAAATAAACCAAACATAGGTGTCAGTTCATTCCACAAAAAGTTCCTAGGCATCAGTGTTAGGCCAGTGCTCTTGTTATGAGCTAGGTTATTATGTTGTGCCCACCCCGGGGGTCGCCTACCCAAAGACCACTCACAATCAC
>NW_003856016.1:0-1696 GCF_000181295.1 Otolemur garnettii | reverse complement strand
ATCACATGAGTGAAAGAGCATTTAAACTCGTTTTCCTTTCCATTTTTCTCTGTTTTTCCTTTGTGCTGCTCTATCTTTAGACAGCGCAGAGCTTGGCTCATTTTTGACCTTCATTCCTCTAAAAGCCAGTCTATGCTGTGTTCACAGTTTCATTTACACCGTGTCTTAATTGTTTCTTCTTTTTTTGTTTCGACTGTGCTGCGTTATTCAAAACTGCTTTTCTTTTCACCTGGATTGATTTAACAGCCTCTTTGAGACTAACAGTGTCTTGATTTTTTTTCATCCCCCTATATTTTCTTGCTTAAAAAAAGAAAGTGAAAGACATTTTAAAAAATTTTTTTGTAAGTTATTCTCTTATTACCATCCCCAAATCTTGATTTTTTGGACACTCACTAATCTGATGTTCCATTGTAATTTCATCTCCAATCTCTTCTTACATGCTCTACTCTCAACCAAATCAATCAGTCCCATTCCGACCAAGGTCCTTTCTCTGTGACTTATTCACACAGTTCTTTCTCCTCTTTCTCCCTTTTGGGTGTGTCCACTTTTTTTCTTCTATTATGACCAAAGGAATTCACTCTATGTATTCATGCATAGTCTCTCTAGTGAGAATTTCCTTTCCTCATCGATGAACATTCACAGCCCATGTGCCTTTCTGTTGTGACGTACCCTATGCTGCCGTGTGTTACAAGTGTTTGCCTATATCTCATTTCCTCTCCTAGATCTCCACAGTTTTTAGCTTAGTGTCAGCCACATAGCATTTACTCAAAAAATTCATTCATGGGTGAATATGTGGTGAAAAAGATGTAAGAGATTAAAATGCAAGATTAAAAAACAATTTGTGGTGATAGCTCACACCTGTAGTCCCCATGCTTTGGGAGTCTTAGGCAGGAGGATGACTTGAAGCCAGGGGTTCAAGACCAGCCTAGGCAACATAGCAGGACCCCACCTCTATAGGAAATATTTTTAAGCATCTAGCCAGGTTTGGAGATGCACACCTGTGATCCCAGCTATCCAGGTGGCTTCCTGAGAGTTAGAGGTTGAAGTGAGCTGTGATTGGGCCACTGTATTTCAGAATCATCCCTTCCAATTGAAAAAAAATCTGTGTTGGGTGGAACCTGTGGCTAGGCCCCATATGCCAGAGGTGATGGGTTCAAACCCAGCCCTGGCCAAAAACTGCAAAAAAAAAAAAAAAAATTCTGTGATGTGCTAAGTAGTCAATTTGTTCAAGATACAAGTGCTGACAATTAAGTTCCTGATCTTGCCACCATGCACTTACCTTGGGAGCATTGTACAAACAACTTTGAAAGGTTTATCAGTGTGTCACAAATGTGTCCATGTGGATGTGTGGCAGTGTCTTGCACCATTACTGTGTGTTGTTGTGTGCAGCTGTAAGTATATTAGATCTTAAATTAGAGCAATGAACAAACATTCATAAATTTCTTGTTATACTTGGGAAGAGTGGAAGTGAAATCAGGGAAATATTAATCCAAGTTTATGCGGATCGTACCATGATGAAAATAGCAGTGTTCAAATGGATTAAACATTTTTCTAAAGGGAGAAAAAGTATCACTGATGAAGAGAGGTCAGGATGACCAGTAACACACAGAACTGACAAAAGCATTGCAGAAATTCATCAACTTGTGTATCAAAATCATCAGTGCACTGTGAGAAGCATAGCAGATTGAGTAAACAT
>NW_003856015.1:0-1696 GCF_000181295.1 Otolemur garnettii | reverse complement strand
CCCTTATTCTCTCCCTCCTTCTTAAATTTAATTGTGTTTTTCTCTCATGTGGGCATGTAGCTGTTCTTCTACTAGTTTCAAATTAGTACTGAGTATATGAGATGCTTACTTTTTCATTCTTGAGTTACTTTACTAGGAAGATGTTCTCTAAATCCATCCAGGTAAATGCAAAAGATGTAAAATCTTCTTTTATGGCTGAATAATATTCCATGGTATATGTATACCACAGTTTATTAATCTGCTCATAGGTTGATAGGCACTTGAGTTATTTCTACATCTCTGTGATTGTGAATTGAGCTGCCATAAACATTCAAGTGCAAATGTATTTATGATAAAATGATTTTTTCCTCATAGGTAAAAATTTAGTAGAGGGATTGTGGTATCAAAAGGAATGTTGAATTTAGCCCTTTGAGAATTCTTATATTTCTTTCAAAAAAAGGTTGTATAAATTAGTAATCTCACCAACAATGTGTGAACATTCCCTTTTCTCCACATACTCACCAGTGTTGGTGCTGTCACCAAGGAAGCAGGCCAGACAATGGATTGTAAGCTCCAAACTTGCAGGAGGTGGGCCTCCCCGTGTGTGTCAGGGAAAAGGCCCCAACCAACCTCCATAGCTGCTATTTATTGAGAACAAGTTCCCCTCCCCCAAGCCTGACACCCCCCCCACTGGAATTCCACAGCTGATCAATTTCCAACTGCCAATGTCTGTTAGTTAATGTCTAGTGATTGCTTGTATGTTTCAAAAAACCTGCCATTTGTCTCTGCAAGCTTGCTGTCCTGGTTCCTACACATCTTGCTGCAAAGGTTGCTAAGTAGGTTGTTACATAGATCACTACATATGTTGTTACATAAGCTGCTACATATCCTATTACATAGGTTGCTACATATTCTGTTATGTAGGTTACTACATATTCTGTTACATAGGTTGCTACATATTCTGTTATATAAGTTGCTACATGCCAGCGTCAATAGATTTTAGACTTTGTGAAGTGGGCTATTTTCACTGTGGTTAGGTGAAATCTCAGAGAGGTTTTGATATACATTTCCTTGATGATTAGGGATTATGAGTATTTTTTCAAGTGTTTTTAGCCATTCATCTGTCTTACTGGCAGAAGGTTCCATTCATGTCTTTTGTCCAATGATTAATGAGATTGTTTGCTCTTTTCTTGTTGATATGCTTGGATTCTTTGTAGATTCTGGTTATTAGCCCTTTGTCAGATTGAAAATATGCGAATACCTTCTCTTATTCTGAAGGTTGTCTATGTTCTTTGTGTATTGTGTCCTTAACTGTGCAGAAGCGTTTTAGCTTGGTCAGTTCCCATTTATTTATTTTTGTTGTTGTTGCAATTACTAATGGGGTCTTCTTCATAAATTCTTTCCCCAGGCCAAAATCATTAAGAATTTTTCCAATAGTTTTTTTCTAGAGTTTTTATTGTTCTGTGTCTTAGATTTATATCTTTTATCCAGCATGAGTTAATTTTTGTAAGTAATAAGAAGTATAGGTCCAGTTTCAATCTTTTACTTGTAGCTACAAGTTTTCCCAGAACCACTTATTAAATAGGAATTCTTTTCTCCAGTACATGCTTTTGTTTGGTTTATTAATGATCAGATGGTGATATAATGCTGATTTCATTTCTAAGTTCTCCATTCTTTTCCATAGATCTGTTTCTATTTATATGCCAATACCATGCTT
>NW_003856014.1:0-1697 GCF_000181295.1 Otolemur garnettii | reverse complement strand
GCTTCTTGGCTGTGGAGTCCCGTGGTCTCTGGCAGTCTCTGGCAGGGTCTTGCAGGCTCCGGCTGTCAGAGTAGTCCATACAGGGTGCCCTCCCCCAACCCAAGAGTTGTTTTGTTTTTCTTTTTATTTTTTATTGCTGGGGATTTGTTGTTGGTACAGAGAACCAGGTTACACTGATTGGTTGTTTTTTTTTATTATTGGGGAATCATTGAGGGTACAAAGATCCAGGTTACCCTGTTTGCATTTGTTAGGTAAAGTCCCTCTTCTGATTATGTCCCGTCCCCTAGAGGTGTGTCACACACCATGACACCCTCCCCCCCAACCCGATGTTTTAAGTTACCCTCCATCACTGAAAGACCAGGATTTGGTCCAATTCCAAAGCTACTTGGTGACCTAAACTCCTCAAAAGCTACCTGATGGCCAATTTTCATTAAGAAACACTTACAGGCTAAACCTTTGTATCATCTGACTAAGAAATGAAAACTACCCAATTGGTATTTTGGCACAATTAATGGATCTTTATTCAAAAATGAGACCCTGCAAATAGGTGGAGTATCTGAGGGTCTCCCACAGTCCTCTTCCCACCCAGAAATGTCCACGCAGTTACCGTGTTTCCCTGAAAATAAGACCTATCCAAAAAATAAGCCCTAGCAGGATTTCTATGCATTTGTTAAATATAAGCCCTACCACGATAATAAGACCTAGTGATGGGCTGCATAGCTACTCCATGCATTTTGGCGTGGAGAGGAAGACATTCCTTGAAAACAACCCCTAGTGTGTCTTCTTGAGAAAAAATAAATATAACACAGTGTCTTATTTTCGGGGAAACACTGTGGGTGAACCTCACACTGACGAGGACAGTGACCAAGATTACAGTGGTCAGAGAGGGAGAGTGGAAGAACATGTCCTCGGAGAGGCCATATTTCTGTCCTGCTGGGGGAGGCCAGAGGATATGGCCAGAGTGGAGCCAGGAAACTCCCCACAGGACCTCGGGCAGGGTGGGCAGATCCTCACCTTTCCAGGTCCACAAGTTCTAGCCCTGACCCTGGCTCTGAGCCATATGTGGTCTGAGGTATGTGAGGGTAGCTCACATGACCCTGAAGTCACACTGTGGTCTGTGGTACAGCCTGCACAATGTCCTACCTGCCAACTTTCTTCGTTAAAGACAGAAGATATTTCAAAACTAAGAGATGTGCAGTAATTGGCCTCTCGTTGATTTTGCTTCATTTAAAGGAGATTACAAGACATTAATGATATGTGAAAACAGGTCAGTAGACCATAAACAAGAAAGAGATTTACAAGTTTAAGGACAAGGATGTTGCATTACAAAAAAGTAATATTCGTTTTAGAAATTAGTTAACATTTTTCTATGGATTGCAGGGGATGAAGCCACTATATGAATAAAGTTTCAAACCACCAGGATAGTGTGGAGTAGGACTTGAGAATGACAGGCACACTTCATCACATCCCCATCAGGTCACAGAGGCCAGTTGGTTTACAGCTCTCTGCCAAATTGGGGTAATAGGGACTATGGCATTGAGGCTGGTAAAATGCAGTGCATGTTGTAAGCACTCCCCACTCATTCAGACCTGGGCAGTACTCCCAGCCCAGATGCCCCGTATGTATGTATCCAGACTCACGAAGCAGCCTCTGCACTCAAAGTGAGTTCACATGTTGTAGTTGGCAGGGAGGCAACA
>NW_003856013.1:0-1697 GCF_000181295.1 Otolemur garnettii | reverse complement strand
AAAAAAAAAAAAAGTCATTAATTAGGGACCACAAAGAGAAGCTGGTGAAGAAGTCCGTGGAGGGCTGTTGCCTGTGCATTGGGGATTAGCCTGATACTACCGGAGGTCAGCGAGCAGCTGGGAAGAAAAGCTGGGCATGGCACAAGAGAGAGCAAGGGCCATCTGCAACACACAAGGACTAACTGGAACCAGTGAGGACAAACCTGGGTCTGGCTCTCATTACCTCTAACCTTGATGATGCAGGTGACCTGCAGAAGGAACTGGGGCCCTTTGCAATGGAGCTGCACAGGCAGCCGGCCCAGGGCTCAGAGAAGTGGAAGGAGATGCAGTGGGAGCTGGGGGAGCTGTGGGCCCAGCTACCGCCTATCCTCCAGTTCCCAACAAGGTGAAGCAGTGGATCAGTTAAAATGTGTGTGAGCTGCACTGGTGCCTGGCACGCAACACTGACCTTCAGAGTGTAATGGCTGCTGCTTCAATCTTGCCTTCCAGATCCCATAAGAATTTCTCTATTGGCCAGCTCTACCCCAGAACCATACCTTAGTCATGTTATTACTAGTCTGTTGTTCAGAGGACAGGTCCAGAGGGAAGAGAATTCTAGGAAACATAACCCCAGCTTAGGTAAATTGACACAGTGCAACACCACCCGAGCAGTCTTCCCCATCTTGGGAACTGACAACTCCATTTTTGTATTTGCTCAAGCCAAAGACCTTGGAATCATCCTTGACTCTTCTCGTTCTCTTTTCCTCTCTATATCCAATAATAAATATTTGTTTAATGAAAACTAAAAGAAAAGCATTAAGGCTTGGCTCCTGTAGCACAGTGGTTATGGCTCCAGCCACATACACCCAGGCTGGCGGGTTTGAACTCAGCTCAGGCCAGCTAAAACAACAATGACAATGGCAACATAAAATAGTCGAGTGTTGTGGCAGGTGCCTGTAGTCTCAGCTACACCAGAGGCTGAGGCAAGAGAATCGCTTAAGCTCAAGAGTTTGAGGTCGCTGTGAGCTGGGACGCCAGGCACTCTACTGAGGGCGACATAGTGAGACTCTGTCTAAAAAGAAAAAAAATATATGTTTACAGCACTGTACCGAGGGCGATAAAGTGAGACTCTGTCTCAAAAAAAAAAAAAAAAAAAAAAAAAAAAATAAATAAATAAATCTGTCTTTGGACCTGATTAGTAAAGAGAGTCCCTGGTTAGTGGGAGAGATGCAAACAAAAACATTAAACTTTTATAAGGTATATTTTTAAAAATATTTTTTATTTATCTGCCTAATAAACGGTCAATATGCATTTCCAAATTTTCTGGGTTTATTCAACAATTGAGAACCTTCGTTCCTTTCAATAATTTTTCTTGGTCTTCATTCAATATTTTTCTTTTTAAAATTTTATTTCAGAATATTACAATGCAAACAGAAAAATGGTGTAAGGACTAAGTCCAGGGATGTTGTGACATTAAGAAAACATTTTTAAAAATATTTCCAAAATATTTCCAAAATATTCTCCATGGGTTGCCACCTCTGTAAAATTTTGTAATGAATGTTTCACAAATAAAGATACATTTAGCTACAATTTCCCATTTTACCCAGGTGTGGAGACTTTGGGGCCAACTTTTGGGACACCCTGTACAGACTCATAATATCAAACTGCCTATTCAAAATTTCCACTTGGCTGTGGAATATAACTTTTTTTTTTTTTTT
>NW_003856012.1:0-1697 GCF_000181295.1 Otolemur garnettii | reverse complement strand
CCTGAGCTGGCTGGGGCGCCACCCGTCCTGTATCAATATTTAAGTATGTGCCACCCTCAGGAGCAAGGTACCACACAGAGCACATCTACGTTATGAAAGCTCTGCCTCACTACCCTCTCATAAACCCTTTAAAAACCACTCAATGTTTTCAGGCTGTGAAAGGTCACCAGCATTGGTTCAAACGATTCTATAGCGTGCACAATATATTTCTCCTACTTCTAGGCAAGGAATAGAGAATTAGAGATTTTTCCAGTGCTACAGGCTGGCCTTAATAACAGCATAAAATTGTTCCCTAAAGATAGTGACTTTATTTGTAACAGTCTGGAAGTCAAGCTTAACAACACTCCAGAAAACAATGTAGAATTTGATGGTAAATAAAGAAAGTGAGGCTGGGGGCTTCGTGAAAACAACAAGGTATGAACATAGGCCATCTCGCTTCCCATAGGAAAATGATGGAAAGAGACAGCCAAAGAGAGCATTCCTGGTATTGGAGCAATGGCAAAACATTTGCCTCAAAAACGATCTATATAAACGGGTACAAATTATTAAGATCAAACATTGGATAGCAATTTTTGCTCATGGCATTATTTTATAACTAAACACCAATCTTTGCAATTACGGAGCCGAAGATCTTTGTGATTAGGGAGCCAAAGATCTCCTTGTGATACACATGGAGTTAGACAAGTTGACAGAAAGATCAGGAAAAGAAACAAAGAGAATCCTACTGAAACTGCTGTCATCTTAGAGCAACTGTGCATGAAAAAGGCTGTGCACTCTGAGGATAACATAAGAGGCTTCACACTGCAGACAAAAGACACTTCACTAATATCATCCCAGCAAGTCATTAGGCAAATAAAGAAGCAATCAACAATAAAAGAACAGTCTCTGGAAAGGGAGAATCAGGATCTATCTTTGAAACAATATGCAATCTAAAATACCTACCTTACAACAGAAAGTTAAGACAGTTAAAGAAAAGTAAAATGCAACCTTTAAACAGGATAAAAACAAATGACAGGAACTGCCTATGAGAAGGCCCGGAAGTTATACTAAGGAGTCAGTATTTTCCAGAATGCATTATAAATCTTTTCAAGGAACTAAAAGCCATGCCTGGGAGGAAAAGAAAATTAAGATGATAACATCTTCAAAAGTGCCTATCAACGAAGAAGTAAACAAATACTTCAAAAATGTTTTGTAGATTTTTACAAAATACAATAACTGAAATGAAAAAATCAGCAGGACACTCCACAGTAGATTTTTAGCTAGCAAAAGAATCAGTGGACTTGAAAATGGGAAGATAGTAGCAATGCCATGTGAAGAACAGACAATTAAAATGTGAAATTAATGAAAACGAATGAGCAGAGCTTCAGACAGGTGGAATACCAGAAGTCATACTAAAATATGCTTATGCCTAGCATGCCAGTATGAGACGCAAAAGACAAGGAGAAAAAAAATGTTGAAAGAAATATGGCTAAAATCCTCCCCAAATTTCAAATATGAATTCGCACATCCCAAAAGTAAAACTAATTTACAGTAAGATAAACATGGAGAAATGCAATGTTTATCTTACCGTACACACAATATATTCACTCTCCTAATGGGGCACAAAGAGAGAGACACCAGTCTCTTACTTTCTCCTTTTTTGACTTCTTCCTAGCTTCCTCCCTTATTACTGAATGTACAGGGTATACTATAAGTAA
>NW_003856011.1:0-1697 GCF_000181295.1 Otolemur garnettii | reverse complement strand
GCTTCTTGGCTGTGGAGTCCCGTGGTCTCTGGCAGTCTCTGGCAGGGTCTTGCAGGCTCCGGCTGTCAGAGTAGTCCATACAGGGTGCCCTCCCCCAACCCAAGAGTTGTTTTGTTTTTCTTTTTATTTTTTATTGCTGGGGATTTGTTGTTGGTACAGAGAACCAGGTTACACTGATTGGTTGTTTTTTTTTATTATTGGGGAATCATTGAGGGTACAAAGATCCAGGTTACCCTGTTTGCATTTGTTAGGTAAAGTCCCTCTTCTGATTATGTCCCGTCCCCTAGAGGTGTGTCACACACCATGACACCCTCCCCCCCAACCCGATGTTTTAAGTTACCCTCCATCACTGAAAGACCAGGATTTGGTCCAATTCCAAAGCTACTTGGTGACCTAAACTCCTCAAAAGCTACCTGATGGCCAATTTTCATTAAGAAACACTTACAGGCTAAACCTTTGTATCATCTGACTAAGAAATGAAAACTACCCAATTGGTATTTTGGCACAATTAATGGATCTTTATTCAAAAATGAGACCCTGCAAATAGGTGGAGTATCTGAGGGTCTCCCACAGTCCTCTTCCCACCCAGAAATGTCCACGCAGTTACCGTGTTTCCCTGAAAATAAGACCTATCCAAAAAATAAGCCCTAGCAGGATTTCTATGCATTTGTTAAATATAAGCCCTACCACGATAATAAGACCTAGTGATGGGCTGCATAGCTACTCCATGCATTTTGGCGTGGAGAGGAAGACATTCCTTGAAAACAACCCCTAGTGTGTCTTCTTGAGAAAAAATAAATATAACACAGTGTCTTATTTTCGGGGAAACACTGTGGGTGAACCTCACACTGACGAGGACAGTGACCAAGATTACAGTGGTCAGAGAGGGAGAGTGGAAGAACATGTCCTCGGAGAGGCCATATTTCTGTCCTGCTGGGGGAGGCCAGAGGATATGGCCAGAGTGGAGCCAGGAAACTCCCCACAGGACCTCGGGCAGGGTGGGCAGATCCTCACCTTTCCAGGTCCACAAGTTCTAGCCCTGACCCTGGCTCTGAGCCATATGTGGTCTGAGGTATGTGAGGGTAGCTCACATGACCCTGAAGTCACACTGTGGTCTGTGGTACAGCCTGCACAATGTCCTACCTGCCAACTTTCTTCGTTAAAGACAGAAGATATTTCAAAACTAAGAGATGTGCAGTAATTGGCCTCTCGTTGATTTTGCTTCATTTAAAGGAGATTACAAGACATTAATGATATGTGAAAACAGGTCAGTAGACCATAAACAAGAAAGAGATTTACAAGTTTAAGGACAAGGATGTTGCATTACAAAAAAGTAATATTCGTTTTAGAAATTAGTTAACATTTTTCTATGGATTGCAGGGGATGAAGCCACTATATGAATAAAGTTTCAAACCACCAGGATAGTGTGGAGTAGGACTTGAGAATGACAGGCACACTTCATCACATCCCCATCAGGTCACAGAGGCCAGTTGGTTTACAGCTCTCTGCCAAATTGGGGTAATAGGGACTATGGCATTGAGGCTGGTAAAATGCAGTGCATGTTGTAAGCACTCCCCACTCATTCAGACCTGGGCAGTACTCCCAGCCCAGATGCCCCGTATGTATGTATCCAGACTCACGAAGCAGCCTCTGCACTCAAAGTGAGTTCACATGTTGTAGTTGGCAGGGAGGCAACA
>NW_003856010.1:0-1698 GCF_000181295.1 Otolemur garnettii | reverse complement strand
GAGAAATCAAATACTTTACTGACATCCATACGTTAAGGAAATTTCCCATAACTAGACCAGATATGTAGGAAGTGCTCAGACTTATTCTTCATAATCACCAGCAGGATGGTCCATCACCAAAGTAAACTCACCTAGAATTTAAAGAACAAAATCTAGTTCCACAATGGTGAAACGGATTAAAAACATGCACTGGATCTCTGAAAAATAAGATGACAAAACACTATCGTACCTATTAATTCTCTCACTTAATGTGAATTATTTAAATTCTCCTGTAAAGGAGGCCCAGGCTGGCTGACTGGACACAGAAACTCAGGCCAGGTATCTGCTGCCTCTAAGAAACACACCTTATCTTAAAGGATAAAACAGGACTCTAGGTCAAGGGATGGAAACAGTAATACATGCAAATAAGGTTGCTGTGAGCTATGACACCATGACAATAGAAGAAGGAGGAGGAGGAGGAGGAAAAAGAAGAAGAAGAAAAAACATTTAGCATGCACTACCAAGCTCAGTTCCTGCAGTGGGTCATCATGAAAATATAAAGCTGTGGTCCACCTGTGGAAGAAACGTCAACAGCTGGATCAGTTAGTTCTTCCTAGAATAAAGGTCATCTAGAAATGATACAGAAGTGTTTCAAGAAAGTGATTTGTCACAACCCAAGAACACAACATGATGTTTTTGTCCTATCAATCAGTCCCCCATGGGAGAATTAAAGGAGTAGATTTTTGAAGGTTTTGTTGCAATGGATGATGAGGTGGCAGTCTGAAAAGAACCTGACCCAGCAGCAATTTTCCAAGTGATATTGACTGAAATAATGACCACCATAAAAGTTCATGAAGCAGCTGATGAAGTAAAAGGAGTGAGGATTACATAGAAACTGTGGAGATTCCAAAAGATGAGGATGTCAGACATTTAATAGTACAGTTGAAGTCATCTGCTATGAAAAAATGCCTAGGTATACTGAGTAGTGTGGCAAGAATTGAGAGTGCATTCCCCATCTATTCATTGTGCTAAGTGTCTATTCATCTCCCCTAGTAATCATTTACTACCCTTCAACAGAATTACCTGTATTCCTATCTCCCTCATCCCTCTAAAATGAGATGTATAAGCTTCTGGACCCCAGTGGGATGCTGAGTAATCACTTTGTGATTCTCTCCATCTGCATGGTAAATACATATGTAATCCCTTTGTCCTATTAATTTGCCTTATTGTGAGTTGATCTTTCAATGAACCTTCCCTTGCCCCAATACAATACAATATACTATTTCTGTGATATAGAGAAATCCAAAATTATTTCACCCCAAAATAAAAGACTTTGACATATATCAAGATGGCTATTCAGAGGCCTGAAACAGGAATAACCCTGCAAAACTGCCTTTTGTTAAGATTTTCACCTACAGAGAAAATTCTTGTTGTTGAAATAAATAAGCAGGCTTTCTCTGAGCGCTTCACCCTTGTCTACATATATACACTAAAGTAAAATCTGAAGGCTCCCCCAGTGTCTGATTGATGGGACCCTCTCTTGGCTCAGGGGATTCCCTAAAACTGAGTTGCTATCCAAGAGAAAGAAGACATGTCTCATCATGTCCTCACCCTTAGAGATGATGTCCTTTGTGAATCATTAACAGGTCTAAGGCTATGCAAGGCACATACCAGTAGGTCCCCAGTATACACAGAACATCTGAGTCTGGGCATATGTCC
>NW_003856009.1:0-1699 GCF_000181295.1 Otolemur garnettii | reverse complement strand
ACATACTTCACTTAGGATAACAGTCCCCATTTCCATCCAAACTGAGGCACGAGGTATTAATACACTACTCAGCCTGCAAGAAGGATGAATTATTTATTCTACTAATCTCGGGTTTGGTTTACTCTTTCTTTTTAGTTCTGTAAGATTCATTGTTAGGTTATTTATAAAAGCTGTTCTACTTTTCAATGTAAGCATTTATTGATATAAACTTTCCTCTTAGTACTGTTCTTTTCTCTCCCACAGATTGTGATATGCTGTGTTTTCATTTTATTTTGTTTTGAGAATTTTTTTAATCTCTACATTGACCCACTGATCATTCACAAGCATATTGTTTAATTTCATTTGTTTGTATAATTTCCAATATATCTCTGGTTATTGATATCTAGTTTTATTCCATTATGGTCAGAGTAAAAGCTTAATATAATTTCAATTTTTTTTCATTCGGTCAATTGTTTAAATATTTAGCTTTCTTATATGAGAATATGGAGAATATGTGAGATTTTTCTTCCTGTGCTTGTCTATTTCACTTCACATAATGTTCTTTAGTTCTAACCATGTTGTTGCAAAGGAAAGGATCTCTTTTTTGTTGGCTAACTTCTTAAGGCTTCTTATTAAGGATCTCTTAATAGAGAGATTCTAGTTCTATCCATGTTGTTGCAAAGGAAAGGATCTCTTTTTTGTTGGCTATTTTTTAAGGCTTACAAATGTTGTTGTACCCAGCAACCTGAAAGTATTGGCTTGGACCCCACTTAAGAGCAATCAATCAGAAATTTATTGTATCTGCGCAGGAGACTATCTTGAGAGACAGTTCCATCCCAGTAGTGGGCAAGTTGCCTTATATAATTTTTGAGCAAGCATGCTACAGAAGTGAGATGTGGCTGGTTAGCTCAGGGTGCCCGGGGTTACAGCTTGGCTAGTCATGGATACAGTTTAGGTAACAATGGTTACAGTTTAGGTTATGGATAGTTTAGGTAACAATGGTTACAGTTTAGGTTATGGATACAGTTTATGTAACAATGGTTACAGTTAGATAGGCAGGCTCCCACCATCCTTCCTTCATCAGGAACTTGGGAGGGTTTTCTGAGGGGGGAGGAGGAGGAGGAGGCAGGTGGCCTGGGAAAAACTGGCCAGAGTAGGGGGTGGGCTGGGCCATTCCCAGAGTCAACTCTGGGGGCAGGGAAGAGGAGGGAGGCAAGCCCAGTTCAACATATGATCTATCCTTGGGAATAATCCATGAGCTGAAGAGAATGTATATTCTGAGCTATTGGATGAAATGTTCTGAAAATATCTATGAGATCCATATACTCTATAGTGCAGATTAAGTTCAATATTCCATTGTTGATTTTCTGTCTGGATAATCGGTCCAATGCTGAAAGTAGAGTGTTAAGTTCTTCTAACGTTATTAGGATCTATCTCTCTTTAGCTCTGATGTTGTTTTATACACATGGGTCCGTACATACTGTTTAGAATTATTATAGCCTCTTGCTGAATTAACCCTTTTATCATATGTACATATAATGATCTTCTTTGTATCTATTTACAATTTTTGTCTTAAAATCTATCGTATCTGTTCTAAGTAAGGCTACTCCTGCTGCTTTTTTTCATTTGCATGGAATATCTTTATCCCTTTATTTTCAATCTGTGTCTTTATAGACGTAGTGGGTGTCTTTCATACAACATATGGTTAGATTTTTAATCT
>NW_003856008.1:0-1700 GCF_000181295.1 Otolemur garnettii | reverse complement strand
TTTTTTTTTTTTTTTTGCAGTTTTTGGCCAGGGCTGGGTTTGAACCCACCACCTCCGGCATATGAGGCCGGTGCCCTACTCCTTTGAGCCACAGGCACAGCCCTCACTTAGGCTCTTGTTAGAAATGTTAGGATCTCAGGACTCAGCTTTGAGCTAGTGAATCTGAACCTGCATTTTATTTTTTTGAAACAGGGTCTCACTGTCACCCAGGCCAGAGTGCAGTGGCATCATCATAGCTCACTGCAACCTCTAATTCCTGGGGTGCAGTGATCCTCCTGCCTGAGTCTCCTGAGTAGCTGGGACTGCAGGTACACACTAACTCACCCAAGCTAATATTTCTATTTTTTGTAAGGACAGGGTCTTGCTCTTGATTAGGCTGGTCTTGAACTTCTAGCTTCAAACAATCCTCTCACCTTGGTCTTCCATAGTACTAGGATTACAGGTGTGAATCACTGAGCCTAACCCTGTATCTGTATTTTACAAGATCCCAGGTGATTTTCTGGCACATTGAAGTTTTGGCAGTGCTACATTGGAATAGGTGTTGCCTGGCCTTCAGGGAAACTGCATTAATTCTTAGGCTGAGTAGGTTATGGGACCTCTGAAGAAAAGACAGTAACACATGAAAGCAACCTAAGCCTTAGCTGGGTCAACAGGTACCAGGCAGGAAACAGGTAAAGGCAAGGAAGTTCTGGGAGTAGCTGTGCTTACCCAGCCGAATGATCAAGCCTGTTGCTGGGCAAAGAGTGAATCAACACTTTTTTTTTTTTTTTTTTTTAAGACGAAGCCTCAAGCTGTCCCCCTGGGTAGAGTGCCATGGCATCACAGCAACCTCCAACTCCTGGGCTCAAGCTAGTCTCCTGCCTCAGCCTCCCAAGTAGCTGGGAGTATAGGCGCCTGCCACAACGCCCGGCCATTTTTTGGTTGCAGCCATCATTGTTGTTTGGCGGGCCCGGGCTGGGGATTCGAACCTGCCACCTTAGGTGTATGTGACTGACGCCTTAGCTGCTTGAGCCACAGGTGCCGAGCCAACAAATATTTTTAAATAAATTACTAAAGTTGATTAAGTCTTGTTAACCTTTCTTAAGTTAGTTTCCTCATCTATAAAATGGGATAGTTACAGCACCCGCTTAGGAGGGTTGCTAGGCAGTTAAATGCAATAAAGTAGGGGAAAGTTACTATAAAAGTGTTAATTCTTAATACACCTAATTACATCTAATTTGCTCTTATTACAGAGTGAAGCTTGGATTTCTGCAGTTTTATGGAAAGGGATTATTCTGTGTTTTCCAAAAGTTTGCTGCAGGGATAGGGTGCTATATAGTAGGCAGATAAATGCAAACCTGGCTTCAGAGAAGAGTGGTAGAAAAGGCTTCACAGAGTCTGTCTTTGCTGATGAGCTTGCAGGAGATTTCATTCTGTATCACTAACGTCTATCTTGCTCAACTTAAAAAAAATGATGACATACACAATACTTCTGAAATTGGAAAAAAAATAAATCCCGTTAGAGGAAAAAGTCAGAGAAGAGAAGGAAAGACTGTATGGTCTTCAACTGCTTTTTTTTTTTTTTTTGTCTCATTGTCTTCAGAAGCTTAACTCTGGATGAAGGTTTTTTTTTTTTTTTTTTTTGCAGTTTTTGGCCAGGGCTGGGTTTGAACCCACCACCTCCGGCATATGAGGCCGGTGCCCTACTCCTTTGAGCCACA
>NW_003856007.1:0-1700 GCF_000181295.1 Otolemur garnettii | reverse complement strand
TGTGGCTCAAAGGAGTAGGGCACCGGCCTCATATGCCGGAGGTGGTGGGTTCAAACCCAGCCCTGGCCAAAAACTGCAAAAAAAAAAAAAAAAAAAACCTTCATCCAGAGTTAAGCTTCTGAAGACAATGAGACAAAAAAAAAAAAAAAAGCAGTTGAAGACCATACAGTCTTTCCTTCTCTTCTCTGACTTTTTCCTCTAACGGGATTTATTTTTTTTCCAATTTCAGAAGTATTGTGTATGTCATCATTTTTTTTAAGTTGAGCAAGATAGACGTTAGTGATACAGAATGAAATCTCCTGCAAGCTCATCAGCAAAGACAGACTCTGTGAAGCCTTTTCTACCACTCTTCTCTGAAGCCAGGTTTGCATTTATCTGCCTACTATATAGCACCCTATCCCTGCAGCAAACTTTTGGAAAACACAGAATAATCCCTTTCCATAAAACTGCAGAAATCCAAGCTTCACTCTGTAATAAGAGCAAATTAGATGTAATTAGGTGTATTAAGAATTAACACTTTTATAGTAACTTTCCCCTACTTTATTGCATTTAACTGCCTAGCAACCCTCCTAAGCGGGTGCTGTAACTATCCCATTTTATAGATGAGGAAACTAACTTAAGAAAGGTTAACAAGACTTAATCAACTTTAGTAATTTATTTAAAAATATTTGTTGGCTCGGCACCTGTGGCTCAAGCAGCTAAGGCGTCAGTCACATACACCTAAGGTGGCAGGTTCGAATCCCCAGCCCGGGCCCGCCAAACAACAATGATGGCTGCAACCAAAAAATGGCCGGGCGTTGTGGCAGGCGCCTATACTCCCAGCTACTTGGGAGGCTGAGGCAGGAGACTAGCTTGAGCCCAGGAGTTGGAGGTTGCTGTGATGCCATGGCACTCTACCCAGGGGGACAGCTTGAGGCTTCGTCTTAAAAAAAAAAAAAAAAAAAAGTGTTGATTCACTCTTTGCCCAGCAACAGGCTTGATCATTCGGCTGGGTAAGCACAGCTACTCCCAGAACTTCCTTGCCTTTACCTGTTTCCTGCCTGGTACCTGTTGACCCAGCTAAGGCTTAGGTTGCTTTCATGTGTTACTGTCTTTTCTTCAGAGGTCCCATAACCTACTCAGCCTAAGAATTAATGCAGTTTCCCTGAAGGCCAGGCAACACCTATTCCAATGTAGCACTGCCAAAACTTCAATGTGCCAGAAAATCACCTGGGATCTTGTAAAATACAGATACAGGGTTAGGCTCAGTGATTCACACCTGTAATCCTAGTACTATGGAAGACCAAGGTGAGAGGATTGTTTGAAGCTAGAAGTTCAAGACCAGCCTAATCAAGAGCAAGACCCTGTCCTTACAAAAAATAGAAATATTAGCTTGGGTGAGTTAGTGTGTACCTGCAGTCCCAGCTACTCAGGAGACTCAGGCAGGAGGATCACTGCACCCCAGGAATTAGAGGTTGCAGTGAGCTATGATGATGCCACTGCACTCTGGCCTGGGTGACAGTGAGACCCTGTTTCAAAAAAATAAAATGCAGGTTCAGATTCACTAGCTCAAAGCTGAGTCCTGAGATCCTAACATTTCTAACAAGAGCCTAAGTGAGGGCTGTGCCTGTGGCTCAAAGGAGTAGGGCACCGGCCTCATATGCCGGAGGTGGTGGGTTCAAACCCAGCCCTGGCCAAAAACTGCAAAAAAAAAAAAAAAA
>NW_003856006.1:0-1700 GCF_000181295.1 Otolemur garnettii | reverse complement strand
ATGGTTTTCCCAAAACATTTTATGCCAGAAATCATATTTGTGAGTAGGCTGGGGAATTGGCAAGAAGGATAGAATTAATGAGGCAGCTAGAAGAGTTCTTTTCTAGAAATAAATCATAAACTAGAGCAGCAGTTCTCAACCTGTGGGTCATGACCCCTTTGGGGGTCTCCTGCATATGATTCATAACAGAGCAAAATTAAACTTATAAAGTAGCAACAAAAATAATTTTATGGTTGGGGGTCACCACAACATGAGGAACTGTATTAAAGAGTCACGGCATTAGGAAGGTTGAGAACCACTGAACTAGAGGAATTCTTCATTAATAAGGCAATAATTCTTTCATTGTGTGTGTACGTATATCTGCCCAAGGAGTTAGTCAATTAATAGATTTTTAGTTTAGGATGCTTCTAATGAGGGACTCAAGGAAAGCTCATAAAACACATGGATAATGCTTCTGTTATTCATGGCTGTTTCTCTGGTACTTGTTGGTGAGTGCTCAATAAATATTTATGACTTGAGCATGGGAAGAAAGAAAACCAAAATTTCAATAGAAACAACAGTTAACTTCTGTTAAATGTTAAGTCCCCGGTACTTTAACACTCAATGCATAAGTTTTCCCAGCACTGTTGTAAAGTATTAGGTTTTTCCGATTTTACTGACAGACAGAGAGTCAAATATTGGCTTGGCCAAGTCCAGTCAGTTTATGAACGGCAATTTCCCAATTGTGTTCAGACTTGATGTAAAACGCTGAGCTTTTAACTGAAGTAATCTGAAACAACGTATGTAAGAGTCAAGAACTGATATTGGAAGTTAAGAACAGACCCAGAGTCAAATAGACTAAATGGCTTGGCCAAGCCCAGTCTGTTTACGAACAGCATTTCTCTGTGTCCAAATTTCATGTAAAATGCTGAGCTTTTAAATAAAGTAATCTGAAGTAAAGTATGTAAGAGTCAAGAATTGATATCCTAAATGTAAGACAATAAGGGAAAAATTAAGTGGAATAATCACAGAAACTACAAATATACTCATGTCATTTTGGGTACTGTTTTACAGACAAATGAGTTGTTTTTTCCAGCTGTCTTCACAGCATGTATTTAGAAATAAAAATTGAGGATAGATTATAGATCTTGACAATGGAAGATAAGAGGTCCAGAACATTTTAGAGGCAGAGTCTAGAAGTAGAAAGATGACACTTTTCTCTTTCTAAGCTATTTCTGAAGAGACCAGTGTCATTAATTCCTGAACACCTGAATATTTCAACATAGACCCTCCAGGAATTTTCATTATGAACTTTCTGTCATCTGATGTAAACATGCAACACTAGTTTTCCATTAATGACAACTGACTCGCAACATTAAGTATCCGCACCAGCTGTCCTCAACTTTGGATATACATCAATTGAAAGCTTTTAAAAAGTAAAGTTAAAAATAGGCTCCCCTCTAGAGAGTCTGATTTAATTGGTCTAGGGGAGAGCCTATACCCTACTTTTATTGTTACTTTTATTGTTTTAAGATCTCCAGATACTTCTAACAAGGTGCAAAGATTAAGAATCACAAAGGCTTTTTGGGCAAAACAAAACTAGCTCATGATAAGGAAAAGGCTGTATCTATCCAAATGCAACCACATTAGAAATTTCTAATATGCCAAAGACAGTTTTTTTTAAATGGTTTTAGTTTTGGTTTTGGTTTTGTTTTGAGACA
>NW_003856005.1:0-1701 GCF_000181295.1 Otolemur garnettii | reverse complement strand
CCAGACGCTCATCGCTGTGCTGAGTTAACCTGGACAGTATTGCCTCAGGGATTTCAAGACTCTCCTTACCTCTTTGGCCAGGCTCTCGCGTTGGGTCTTTCACATTTCTCTCACCCACGGTTACTGTTCTCCAATATGTTGATGGCCTACTTATTTGTGCCCCATCCCTTCCTTCTTGCACCCAAGGTGTGGTTTGTCTCCTGAGTCCAAGCCTTAATTAGTGACCACCCCAGCCATGTACCTAGGGATAACCCTAACTCCTAACACATGCACCATCACCACCACTCACAGGACTCTCATAAAAGATAGGCCTGTGTCCACCATCACACAAGAAGAAGTCCTTTCTTATCTAGGATTGGCTTGTTTCCTCAGGATCTGGGTCTCTGATTTTCTCTCCTAGCTCAGCCCCCTTACCAGAGTGCAAAGAGAGTTCTACGAGAATGCTTAAACCCTTCGCAACCCATCGACATTCCTTTCTATAAACTTAAGGAAGCCTTTCTTTAGGCCCTGGGTCTCATGTTACCCAACCCAACTTGCCCCTTCACCCTCCGACCACAGAAAAACAAAACCTAGACCTAGGGGTCCTAGGAAAATACCAAGGTCTATACTTTTAACCGGTTGCTTACCTTTCCAAGCAGCTGCATCCCACTGTTAAAGGTTGGGCTACTTGCCTCCATGCTCTCATGGCTGCTGCCATCTTAACAAAGGAGGAATTGAAATTAAGCTTAGGTCAGCCCATCACCGTTGACTCCTCCCATAACCTCCAAGGTCTTATGGCCATCCAAGTCCTGGATCTCTTCTTCCCTTCAAGAATACAGGCATTTTACTTAATCTTTATCGTAAACCCCTCTCTTTCTTTAGGACCCCCTACTTGCATAAACCCAGCCCCCTTACTTCCCGTTACCACACTCGAAACTGATACATTCCTGTCAGGAAGCCATACTACACGTCCAAAACTTATATTATACAAGATACACCCCCTTCCAGATCTACTCCACACCTGGTTCACTGATGGCACTTCACTCCTACACAAAGCCCAGAGACGGGCAGCATATGCCATCACCTCCCCTCTCTCCACTATCATTGAGGCTAAACCTCTCCCTCTAGGAACCTCTTCCCAAAAGGCAGAACTTGCTGCCCACACCTGAGCCTCACAACTTGCCTTGCAAAGACCAACCAAAATATACACCCAACTTGAAATACGCTCACCATCATGCTGCTATCTTGGCTGAAAGAGGTTTTCTCACTACATGGGTGAGAAATATAACTATAAGCCACAGCCCCCAAATCCACCCAGTCCTCTAGGAAGCCCTATGGCATACTCCCATTGCAGTCATTCACTGTAAAGGCCACTGCTCTCCATCTGACCCTATTGTTCAGGGAAACAAACATGCTAATTCCAGAGCTTGTCAGGTTGTCCTCACCCGGTCTCCCACTGACTGTCTCTCCCCCTTTCCCCATCGATCTTGCCCCAATACTCTTCAGAGGAAATAGCTATATAAACACAAAAAAACCCACCTCCCTACACAATGAGGATGGTTCGTGAAAGAAAACGGACCCTTCCTCCCCACAGCCCAAATTACACAAATCCTTTTGCAACTCCTCTATCTATTTCATGTAGGGTGAAGGCCCCTTGAAATATGCTTATGACCTCCAATTCTGTGCCCCAATCTCCACTCTCTTCGAAAACAGAGCTCCTCC
>NW_003856004.1:0-1701 GCF_000181295.1 Otolemur garnettii | reverse complement strand
CTGAGAAGGGTGAGGTCTAGGAAAACACGTTTTCTCAAGGAGACCACAAGGATACACCTGCAGGGTCCTCTCCATGGTGACTTAGCTCTTAGGAAAGTATAGACTTAATTTCTTGGAACTTGGAAATTTCCACTTGTGTGCAATCCTGTAGTGTGGGGACTGGAATAGTACCACCCGCTTGATTCAAACGGGCCAATGAAAAAGGTATCCATGGACTGGAAGTTTTTGACTGGAGATGAAAAGGGAAATACCATTCTAGTTGGGGAGCACGGCCATTTGGAATTCTTCTATGCCTTAAGCTCTGGATCGGTGAATAAAGCCCTTTCTCTTATAAACATGGCGTTTGGGTGCTCTTTCTATCCATTGGGGCTCATCTTCCTGCAGCAATAGCAGTGGGATCAGAGAAAGCTTAGTATCCCAAAGAAAGGAAGGAAGAAGGCCCAGGCTAAGATCAAATGGGTAGCTGGATTTACGGGGAGTGGGGTGTCATTGCATCCGAATTCACACGTTACTGTAAGTGTGAATGGTGGGTTCATTTTTTCTCAGCACAGTTTGAAGACAAACATTTTTATAGGTGTTTCCAGTCCTTAGGCGTGATTGTTGATAGGCTCTTGTTTCATGTGGTATACTGAGGAATCACTGTAGGCTTAAAGGGACAAATATTGAAAGAGAAAATAGCTCAGGAAATGTGAAGAGAAAGAATTTATATTTTCTTTTGGTTGATTTGTTGGGATTTTTTCATTCTTTCTTTCTTTTTTTTAAAGGCAGAGTCTCACTTTGTCATCCTCAGTAGGGCACTGTGCTGTCACAGCTGACAGCAACCTCCAGCCCTTAGGCTTAGGTGATTGTCTTGCCTCAGCCTCCTTCATAGCTGGGACTACCAGCACCCTCCACAACATCCGGCTGTTTTTTGTTGCAGTTTGGCCAGGGCCAGGCTTGATCCTGCCACCCTCTCGGTACATGGGACCAACGCTCTAATCACTGAGCCACAGGTGCTGCCCTGATTTGTTGTGTTTTTTTGTGGTTTGCAAAAGAGAAATCTATGTAGGTGAGGGAGCTGGAGTCAGGCTGAGAGATTTTAGTCCTTAGTGTAAAACTATGAATTTCTATGCATGTATATGTCTCTATATATGTACACACACTTTTGGAGAATCGAAAATGGTAATATATATTCAAAGAGGCCAAGTGCCAAAGCTCATGTCTACCATCCCTGCACTCTGGGAGGCTGAGGTGGGTGGACTGCTTGAGCGTAAGATTTGGAGGATCAGCCTGAGTAAGAGCAAGATCCTTATCTACTAAAATAGATAAATTAGCATGGCATTGTGGTGGTGGTGGGCCAGTAGTCGCAGCCACTTGGGAGAATGAAGCATGAGGATTGCTTGAGCCCAGCAGTTAGAGGTTGCTGTGAGCTATGACGTTCCTGCACTCTAGACTGGGTTAATGGAGCGAGACACTGGCTTCCAAATACATATTTAAACAATAAAAATATCATCCTTTTATTTTTCGATTTCCACTTTTTTTGTAAATTTCAGATTAATATGAGGGTAGAAATGATTAGGTTATATTGTTTGTGTTTCTGTTGTGAATTCCCCTTAGTAGATGTGCCCTCACCTACAGCTGTGCTATATACCCTTACGTTGTGCCCCTGAGGTGAGAGCACACCAAACTCCCTCTCACCTCCCCTCTAATTTTTTTTTTTTT
>NW_003856003.1:0-1702 GCF_000181295.1 Otolemur garnettii | reverse complement strand
AGTCTATTCTTTAAAAATAAATATAAATAAAATAAAAGTAATCCTCCAAAAAGTTCAGATCACAAGTTCATGAACAAAACATGCTAAGTGATGCTAAAATCAGTGAGTGAATATCTACTCATTGCTACTGTTGAGGGCCGGAGGTCCCTGAACCCAGCTGACCTACTTTGATTATTCACTTGAGCTAGACAGTTTAACCAAGGCATGGTGGTAATTAAAAGCAAAAATAAGTGGAAACTGAAAATAAAAGTGAAGCAGCACAGGCAGTACAGCTACAAAGCAAAAGTAACCTCCACAACTTTTAGAGTAACAAAGAGATTTTTAGGAAAAACAAAGAGAAAGTTGGCCGCACTTCCGTTGAGAACTGTAGGGAGGTACTTCTCATGAAGGAGAGAAGACGAGAGATGCACACAAGGGCGGGATCAGATATAAATTCCTCATCCTCTCAATTTGAAATTGGTGTCTTTCACTGGTCTCTTCTCCCACCAGGTACTACTGGTTAAGTAGTGAATGATCCTGTGGACCCTCCAGACTCCATCGTTCTGTGGGCCAGATTTTCCTCCCAACCCCCTTGAGGCCCCTTTATTGGTCTCTCTTCTCAGCTATATGGAATAGCATAGATATTTTCACCCCAAAATGTTGCAACATGCCAAACTATCATTCCAGTGTGAAGATAGTAAAGACACTTTTTAATGTCTCAAGAGATAGTGATGTTGTCACGTAAGATTTCAATCTGACAGAATTCTTATGGGATATATTTCATCTAAATGAAATTAGAAGAAAGAAAGAATAAAGAGGAAAAATGGAAAATAATAAAATGTTCACAAAAATTAATTGTTGACTAAAAAATAACTACTTTTGTATTTAAAAAGAACTGTCAAATTAAATTTCAAAGCAATGATAATAAAATGCTAGAATGCAAAACAGGATAAGCAAGGTGATACAGGGTCCCCCCATTCAGGACTGGATAGGGACCCCCATTTTCTACACCTAGATGAGTTCAAAAATCTATCTCATCACAGACCCCCATCTTCAGGCACAAACTGGCCCTTTCCAGGCAGCATTCAAGCCAGGTCATGAAAAAAGCTGCTGCCAAGGGATCGGTATCTCATTGGGGTGGTTCCTCCTTGAGTAGGGAGCACACAGCCTACTGCCTTTCCTGGGACAAGGACTGCAAGGACCCCATTCCTTTGCTTATTTTAGGATTATCATCTACCTGTAGGCTCCTGGCCAATCGTGATGTATTTGGACTTAACATTCCCAATTTCCCCTGTTGGCTGGAGAGGAAAGGCAGTGAGTGTATAAACCCCTAAACAGAAGGCCCACAGCTTCCCACTTGGGTTCCCCCCTACCTTACGTTGCTGGAGGTTCTGCTTATCCATCTCTTTTATCTTTCAATAAACTCTGTCCTTTCCTTTGCTTACTCGCATGGTCTGTGGTTTCAGTCTTCAACCCAGAAATCAAGAACCCAACACAGAGAGAAATTTAGGCTGCAAAAGAAGATCAGGAAAGGAGTTCAACCATATCTGTATCACACAGTTTATTTCTAAAATCTTCAAAGTATAGGCCAAAGTGGAAAGGTTTGATAAGGCTGCAGAATAGATATGCATCCTTTGTTATATTATTCTCTCTATGCTATTTTATGTTTGAAATATTTCACAGAAAAGCAATTGCACAGCGGTATCTGAAAGATCAACCATCG
>NW_003856002.1:0-1702 GCF_000181295.1 Otolemur garnettii | reverse complement strand
CAATCTATGTCTCTTCAGTGGGGAATTCAAGCCATTAACATTTATTGAGATAATTGATAAGTGTGGTAGTGTTCTATTCATCTTATTTTGTGAGAGTCCATTGCTTAGTTTTATCTTTTGCATCAGTGTGGAAGTTAGGTTCTGTCCTTTAATTTCTGAGTTCTTACTTTGCTATTAGTCCATTGTGCTGATCAGTGTGTAGAACAGGTTGAAGTCCATATATACATTGGCTTCTAATAGATCAAAGATCCATATGTGAAATTAGCAATAGACAATAACTCATAGTTGACTTATTTTTTTTTGTCAAGAGATAGTCAGTGCATTAAAAGATGAAAACATTTGTTATCTAAAAATAATTTTAGCTTCCTGAACATTGGATAAGAGTTATGAACTCTATTATTATAAAAATATTATATATATAATTGAAAAGGTTAATGTTTAGTGTCAGAAATCACTTATTAGATTGCCAAAAGCGAGCATAAATTTTAGGCTAGTTATTTTTTAATCATTGTAAGTGCATTATGATCAATGAAATTGCATATTCTCAGAATGTGTCCTTATTTATTTTAGTGAAAAAATCTTAAAATCAAATTCCACACTGTTTCATAAAAATGTTATACTACCACGTTTACAAAGTAGATTTATATACAAGAGAGCTAATAACAATCTGAATCTTGTCCAATACATATAAATTTTGAATGGTATTAACTGATATTTAAAATATATTTTACTTTATAATTTTTCATTATTATCATTAATGTCTTGATGTTTCTATTTTGTCTTTGAGAAAATAATAAAAATGCTTGGTGTTAGCAAAAGCTTTTGTAAGTACCATACATTTGTAGCCCTTTGCATCTGTGCTGAAGAAAAATACAGACATATTTTCCACAGACAGTTCATAATATCCAACACATTAACTTAAGAATAAATGTTTGAAATAAAAACCTTAAATATTAATATTTCAATGTATTTACTGATTTAATTAATAGCACAAATCAAGGCACTATTTTCTTTAAAATCATGAAACAAGAATAACAATAATGGCAAAGCAGCCTAAAACATTCACTTCCTTTAAAATGCATATATTCTTAAGTTAAAAATTGTCTTTTCTTGCTAACCCCTGTGAACAATATTCACTTAACATTTTCTATAGCTAGTCTTAAATGGTGTAATAGTTCATATATTTTATAAATATGCACACAAGCACACACACATGCTAAGGATATGCAGCTTGAAATAAGTTGCATTTAAGTGGATAAAATGTCAGAAAATAAATAGAAAATGAGTTGTCCCAGTAATCACGATTTCTTTCCTTTAGACATGTCTTTCCAGTTCAAGATTTAGTCAACAATCTGTTTTCGGTGACTTTTCTAAACATCATCCTAGTGATATATATCAAGATTTAGATGGTCGTTTTGATTCTTGTTTGACTCATTGGTTATTTAGACATATTATTAAATTTATAAATATTTTGTCATTTCTAGATTCTTTTTTGTGATTTATTTTAAGGCAATATCATGCATTTTGAGACCACATTTTTATATGATTTGAATTTTTTCTGACTAATTTTAATTTTAATTATTTTTTTATTTTTCATCTTCTTTTTTATTAAATCATACCTGTGTACATTGATATAGTCATGGGGTACAGGGTGCTGTTTTTATATACAATTTGAAATATTTTCATCAAACTGGTTAACATA
>NW_003856001.1:0-1702 GCF_000181295.1 Otolemur garnettii | reverse complement strand
CCTCCTCTGTTGGATGCCCTTTCTTTCCTTGTCTTGCTTAATTGTATTGGCTACCATAGTGGTGGTGATAGAGGATAACCTTGTCTGGTTCCAGTTCTAAGTGGAAAAGCTTTCAGTTTTACTCCATTCAGTAAAATATTAGCTGTGGGTTTGTCATAGATAGCTTCAAACAGTTTAAGAAATGTGCCACTTATGCCTATATTCTTCAGTGAATCAGTGTATTTTTTAAAAAGTGGCAATATGAATAGCAGTATGATAACAACAGTCATCTCCAAATGGGAGAGTAAAGATAATTTTAAAATTTTCTTAATAATCTTTTTTTATATTTTTCTACATATTTATAATGTTATTAATTATTTAATGATAAAAATAAAATATACTTTTTTAAAATATATTTTTTGAAACATATTTTTTAAAAATATTTTTCTTAGAATTGAATTTTTCTCTCCTTTTTAAATTGCCTGAAAATTTTTACATATCAATTTTTAGTATTCTTCTGGACATAAGCAGACACATTTTTCATCCTTTTCACATGTTGGTAAAAACTCTAATTTATGTTTTCTCAATAATTTTCACTCTTTGTTTAAATTTGTTTCTTCTTTTAAAAAAATTCCCTTTCTTTTCCATCTTATTCATTCTAGGTAAAGCTACTAATACTAAACATTTACCCCATGTACATTTGATGATAAATGGTACTTTATTTTTGTGCCATTTTTAAACATACTTCAAGTTGAGGTTGGTCATTAGTTGTATAATACTATTTTGAAAATGAAATGTGCAAGATTTTTAAAAAACCATTCAAAATAAATTACAGACACAAATTAAACTTCCTATTTTATTGAAATATGTGATTAATTTGTGTAATTACATAACTAAAATTTAAGAAATGCCATTTAATTCTTGAAACATTAATCACAGAGATTTCTCTAGTTTTCTTAGTGAATTGTATGTTGTCTTACTGACATTTTATGTGGTTGGCAACATCATAAGTTAATATTTCTCACAAAAGTGTTAGGGTTGGGGTGTGGTTGCAGCGGGAGTTACCTACCTAGTCTCTAATTATAATTTTCATCAAGGTTTAGTAGAAAATAATAGTTCATAAATTCGAAGTCTTTGCGGTCTTATAATATTTGCACATGGAAATGATCATATGAAGAACTATACCACCCAAGCAGCAGCTGGAAAAACAATTTTTCAAAGAAAGTTTAAAATTAAAATGGACCAAAAAAAAGTACAATTCAACATAATAACCAAATATATACATGTACCTAGAGTTTTCATGTGTTTTAGCAAAAACAATAGAATTAAAGATGTGAAAAGATTATATGTGAAACTGCACTGTATAATACTATAATGATAGATTCATATCATTATAGATTTGTCTAAACCCATGGACTATACAACACAGTTAACCTAATGTAAACTGTGAACTCTGGGTGATAAATGTTATATCAAAGTAGATTCATCGATAGTAACAGATCTGTTGGGATATATTTTGATAATGGTGGATAGCAGGAGTGCTTGTGCATTTATAAGGGCACAGAATATTTGGTAAATCTCTGTACTTCATGCTCAGTTTTGTTACAAATATTAAACTTGTTCCAAAGAGACAGTCTATTAAGAAAAGTGTATGTAATGGACTTTACTGTAGTTTTCCTACAGTGCTTCTAAATTTGTCTGTTAAGTCTAAAGAACTATTATA
>NW_003856000.1:0-1703 GCF_000181295.1 Otolemur garnettii | reverse complement strand
CATACACTGGAGCTGGTGGGTTCAAATACAGCCCAGGCTCGCCAAACAACAACTATAACCAAAAAATAGCCGGGTGTTGTGGCAGGCGCCTGTAGGTCCCAGCTACTTGGGAGGCTGAGGCAAGAGGATCACTTAAGCCCAAGAGTTGCTATGACGCCATCTACCCAGGTCGACAGCTTGAGACTCTTGACTCAAAAAAAAAAAAAAAAAAAAACCTAAAAAAAAACTAAACATACTCTCAGGCAGCACTTGTGGTTCAGTGAGTAGGGCACCAGCCCCATACAACAGAGGGTGGTGGGTTCGAACCCGGCCCGGCCAAACTGCAACAACAAAAAAATAGCCGGGTGTTGCAGTGGGTGCCTGTAATCCCAGCTACTCAGGAGGCTGAGGCAAGAGAATTTTGCCTAAACCCAAGAGCTGGAGGTTGCTGTAGCTAGGGGACAGGGACCCTTCTCACTCAGCTTAAAAACGAAATTAAATGAAATGGGAAACAGACTGGGCCAGTGGCCTGTGGAAAAAGGAAAAGGCACTAAATCTGATGAGTGGCCCTGAGGGCTTAACAGTTGCTATAGGCTACTATATTCCACATGCTCCAGAAATTATCCTTCGATCCAATTATCTTTTCCTCATTAAGTCTAGAAAGAAAATCGCCAAGTTGTTAGTAATAATATAATCTGCAATAAGTACGACTAGAGAATACATTTTCTTACAGTTTGGTTTTTTCCACAACGTTTTGTCTTAATGGAGCGGTAAGATGCTTTGACTTAAAAAAGTGTTTTGGGCAGCACCTGTGGCTCAGTGAGTAGGGCACAGGCACCATATACTGAGGTGGGGGTTCAAACTCAGCAACAAAAAAAATAGCCAGGCATTGTGGTGCTTCAGAGTTTGGATTTAACAGCTTTAACACTATCATACCATGAACCTAGTTATTTGTCCCATTTCTTTGGCTTCTTGGTCACCATTCTCCAAGCACTCCAAGATCAGTCAGGCCTTGTATTCTTGTTACTTTGACCACCTCTGTTTCATGACATTTAACTCCTATACATATGCAACATCTATGTTATGCACCCACTTTTCTTGACTTTGATAACTCTTTACCAACTCATTTCACAGCTTTTTTTTTTTTTTTTTTTTGAGACAGAGCCTCAAGCTGTCGCCCTGAGTAGAGTGCCGTGGCATCACAGCTCATAGCAACCTCCAACTCCTGGGCTCAAGCAAGTCTCCTGCCTCTGCCTCCCAAGTGGCTAGTACAGGCACCCAGCACAACACCTGGCTATTTTTTGGTTGCAACCATCATTGTTATTTGGCGGGCCCAGGCTGGATTCGAACCCACCAGCTCAGGTGTATGTGGCTGGCACCTTAGCCACTTGAGCCACAGGTGCCGAGCCAGCTTCCATTTTTTTGAGACAGAGTCTCAAGCTCTCGCTCTAGGTGGAGTGCTGTAGTGTCACAGCTCACAGCAACCTCAAACTCTTGGGCTTAAGCGATATTCTTGCCTATTTCCATTTTTCTTTTTCTTTTTCTGAGACAGTCTTATTATGTCACCCTCAGTAGAGTGCTGTGGCATCACAACTCACAGCAACCTTTAACTCTTGGGCTTAAGTGATACTCTTGCCTCAGCCTCCCAAGTAGCTGGGACTACAGGTGCCCGCCACAACATCTGGCTATTTTTGTTGTTACTGCAGTTGTCATTGTTTAGCAGG
>NW_003855999.1:0-1703 GCF_000181295.1 Otolemur garnettii | reverse complement strand
AATTATTTATTAGTTGAAATGAGAGGAGCTGGATGAAGACGCTGGGAGTAAGGATGGGAAGGAGACACCAGCTGTGCTACAAACTTGGTAACAAGACTGAATGTGTAAGTGTTGGTGGCACATTGAGTCTCAGGGGTAAAGGAGAAGGTCAAATCAAGACCATCTTCAGTACTAGGGGAGGCTAAGGCAGATGGATTACCTGAGGGCGGGATCTCAAGACCAGCCAGAGCAAGACCCTGTCTCTAAATAATTCAAAGAATAAATTGGCTGGGCCTGTGTGCCTGTTGTCCTCTCTACTTGGGAGGCTGAGGCTGGAGGATCACTTGAGGCCAGGAGTTCAAGGCAATAGTGAGCTATGATCCTACCACTGCACTGTAGCCTGGATGATAGAGCAAGACTCTGGTCTCTTAAGAGAAACAAACAAGAAAACCGACCCCGCTAAGTAGACTGACGGCGTCTTCCTTGTGTGAGAGGGACGCTTTCACTGATATTGGTGTCTCATCCACTTTTCCAGATAAGCTGAACCTGGGGTGCTAAGCTGAGCTGGGGAGTGGTGTCCCAGGAGGTGATGTGTTTAGAGTGAGTGGGGGTTGGGAAACGTCACAGGGATCTTAATCAGGATTGGGCAATTTGGCTTTCGCCTCCCCTTGGCCTTGCCCAGATCTGGTCACTCTCATCCATCATTCTAAACGTAGCTCCAACCTAAGCTCTGGAACCACTCATTTGACTTAAGTATTTCAGCTGTGAGAGTGTCAGCCAGACTCTCCTTCATTCACCCAAGTGGGCAGACAGAAATAAATGCTCCAAGGGGAGCTTAAGAGGGCCAGGGTTGGTGGCATTATTATTTTTACCTCTCTAGAAGGGAATGATTTTCTCTGTATGTTCCTGTGACCCTGGACTCTCCCTTCCTCCCTCCCCATTCAGCATAGATGCTGAGGTCTGAGGTTTTTGTAAGGCTCTCCCTATGGCTTGTCTCACTGTGGGTTCTCTAAGAGCACAGAAATACACTGCGGTGTCCTCCAACTGTGAGTCTGAGATCGTGAGACTGATGGATTTGGCTGCTTTCTGGAAGTTCACAGAGAAGCGATTCTGTCTTGCATTTTGCTGCTCAGATCCTTGGTGAATAACAAAAACCATCTGCCCACTGGGAAGTTGTTTGTACCAGTACAAATCGTAATATGTATAACTAGCGCTATATGTACAGGGCAGGGTCACCGACTCTCCCTCCTGCACAGACATCTCTGGTTGAGTCTGAGTGACTGTCTGGGCCATGCTGGATCCTGTGGGAAGAGGAGAGAGAGGGCTTCACTGGGTGTCCTGTCTGAGAAAGGGACAGACAGACTCACAAGCTGCTTCCCATCCCCACACATCTTTCTTTTTCTTGATCCAAACCTCAGGCAAAATCCTTCCTCTCTCTCACTCACAGTACCTGGGTCCATGTGGAGATTAGACCCTGTGCCATTATTCATCTTCCTTCCCACTTTCCAGTCCTGTGGGACACTAGTCAAAGCCAACACAAGTAAGTGCCTTCCTTACCAAGACAGGCGGAGACCATGAGTGCCAACACCCAGCCGGGGCATGTCATGCTGGCAGCTGCCTCCTGCAGGCTGAGCAGCCTCCTGTTCTTCCCTGGACCTTGTTATCAGCTGTGTCATGATGTCACTGCCTCAGGACAGGAAGTGGGAGGGTGTGTGCTGCTGCCT
>NW_003855998.1:0-1703 GCF_000181295.1 Otolemur garnettii | reverse complement strand
CCTGCTAAACAATGACAACTGCAGTAACAACAAAAATAGCCAGATGTTGTGGCGGGCACCTGTAGTCCCAGCTACTTGGGAGGCTGAGGCAAGAGTATCACTTAAGCCCAAGAGTTAAAGGTTGCTGTGAGTTGTGATGCCACAGCACTCTACTGAGGGTGACATAATAAGACTGTCTCAGAAAAAGAAAAAGAAAAATGGAAATAGGCAAGAATATCGCTTAAGCCCAAGAGTTTGAGGTTGCTGTGAGCTGTGACACTACAGCACTCCACCTAGAGCGAGAGCTTGAGACTCTGTCTCAAAAAAATGGAAGCTGGCTCGGCACCTGTGGCTCAAGTGGCTAAGGTGCCAGCCACATACACCTGAGCTGGTGGGTTCGAATCCAGCCTGGGCCCGCCAAATAACAATGATGGTTGCAACCAAAAAATAGCCAGGTGTTGTGCTGGGTGCCTGTACTAGCCACTTGGGAGGCAGAGGCAGGAGACTTGCTTGAGCCCAGGAGTTGGAGGTTGCTATGAGCTGTGATGCCACGGCACTCTACTCAGGGCGACAGCTTGAGGCTCTGTCTCAAAAAAAAAAAAAAAAAAAAGCTGTGAAATGAGTTGGTAAAGAGTTATCAAAGTCAAGAAAAGTGGGTGCATAACATAGATGTTGCATATGTATAGGAGTTAAATGTCATGAAACAGAGGTGGTCAAAGTAACAAGAATACAAGGCCTGACTGATCTTGGAGTGCTTGGAGAATGGTGACCAAGAAGCCAAAGAAATGGGACAAATAACTAGGTTCATGGTATGATAGTGTTAAAGCTGTTAAATCCAAACTCTGAAGCACCACAATGCCTGGCTATTTTTTTTGTTGCTGAGTTTGAACCCCCACCTCAGTATATGGTGCCTGTGCCCTACTCACTGAGCCACAGGTGCTGCCCAAAACACTTTTTTAAGTCAAAGCATCTTACCGCTCCATTAAGACAAAACGTTGTGGAAAAAACCAAACTGTAAGAAAATGTATTCTCTAGTCGTACTTATTGCAGATTATATTATTACTAACAACTTGGCGATTTTCTTTCTAGACTTAATGAGGAAAAGATAATTGGATCGAAGGATAATTTCTGGAGCATGTGGAATATAGTAGCCTATAGCAACTGTTAAGCCCTCAGGGCCACTCATCAGATTTAGTGCCTTTTCCTTTTTCCACAGGCCACTGGCCCAGTCTGTTTCCCATTTCATTTAATTTCGTTTTTAAGCTGAGTGAGAAGGGTCCCTGTCCCCTAGCTACAGCAACCTCCAGCTCTTGGGTTTAGGCAAAATTCTCTTGCCTCAGCCTCCTGAGTAGCTGGGATTACAGGCACCCACTGCAACACCCGGCTATTTTTTTGTTGTTGCAGTTTGGCCGGGCCGGGTTCGAACCCACCACCCTCTGTTGTATGGGGCTGGTGCCCTACTCACTGAACCACAAGTGCTGCCTGAGAGTATGTTTAGTTTTTTTTTAGGTTTTTTTTTTTTTTTTTTTTTGAGTCAAGAGTCTCAAGCTGTCGACCTGGGTAGATGGCGTCATAGCAACTCTTGGGCTTAAGTGATCCTCTTGCCTCAGCCTCCCAAGTAGCTGGGACCTACAGGCGCCTGCCACAACACCCGGCTATTTTTTGGTTATAGTTGTTGTTTGGCGAGCCTGGGCTGTATTTGAACCCACCAGCTCCAGTGTATG
>NW_003855997.1:0-1703 GCF_000181295.1 Otolemur garnettii | reverse complement strand
TCATCCTTAATCATCAGAGAAATGCAAGTCAAAACCACTTTGAGATATCATCTAACTCCAATAAGATTAGCCCACATCACAAAATCCCATAACCATAGATGTTGGCGTGTATATGGAGAAAAGGGAACACTTCTGCACTGCTGGTGGGAAAACAAACTAATACGTTTCTTTTGGAAAGAAGTTTGGGAAACACTCAGGTATCTAAAAATAGACCTGTCATTCGATCCTGCAATTCCTCTACTAGATATGTATCCAGAAGACCAAAAATCGCTTTATAACAAAGATATTTGCACCAGAGTGTTTATTGCAGCCCAACTCATAACTGCTAAGTCGTGGAAGAAGCCCAAGTGCCCATCGACCCACAAATGGATTAATAAATTGTGGTATATGTACACCATGGAATGTTATGCAGCCTTAAAAAAAGATGGAGACTTTACCTCTTTCTTGTTTACATGGATGGAGCTAGAACATATTGTTCTTAGCAAAGTATCTCAAGAATGGAAGAAAAAGTATCCAATGCACTCAGCCCTACTATGCAACCAATTTATAAACACCCACACGTCCGTATGAAAGCTATAACCCAACTACAGCCCAAGATGAAAGGGAAAGAGGAGGGAGAGAAAGAGTAGGAAGAGAACGGGTAGAGGGAGGGTAATTGGTGGGACCACACCTATTGGTGCATTTTATAAGGGTACATGTTAAATTTACTACGTATAGAATATAAATGTCTTAACACAATAACTAAGAAAATGAGGTGAAGGCTATGTTAACCAGTTTCATGAAAGTATTTCAAATTGTATATAAAACCAGCACATTGTACCCCATAATTGCATTGATGTACACAGCTATTATTTAATAATAAAAAAGAATGTTTATTGCAGCTCAATTCACAGTTGCCAAGACTTGGAAGCAACCCAAATGCCATAAACATGAATGGATTAATAAACTGTGGCATATGTATACCATGGAGCACTTCAGTCATAAGAAAAGATGGAGACTTTACATATTTTGTGTTTACCTGGATGGAGTTAAAACATTCTTTTTTTTTTTTTTTTTAAGACAGAATGTTACTATATTGCCCTTGGTAGAGTGCTGTGGTGTCACAGCTCATAGCAAACTCAAACTCTTTGGGCTTAAGCAATTTTCTTGCCTCAGCCTCCCAAATAGCTGGAACTACAGGTGCATGCCACAACACTGTGCTATTTTCTTGTTGTTGTTGTTTAGTAGGCCCTGGCCAGGTTTGAACCCACCAGCCCCAGTGCATGTGGCAGGAGCCCTAACCACTGAGCAATGGGCACCAAGCTAGAAACATATTCTTCTTAGGAAAGTATCTTAAGAGTAGGAAAAAAAAATCCAATGTACTCAGACCTAACATGAAACTAATATATAAACAACTATAAGCCCACATGAAAGAAAAATGCAAGTCTAGCAAGAGGGAGGGTAGAGGATGAAGAAAGAAGGAGGGAGCAGAGAAGGTGACTGGCGGGATTGAGACCAGCCTGAGCAAGAGCAAGACCCTGTCTCTAAAAATTAACTGGGCATTTTGGCAGGTGCCTATAGTCCCAGCCACTCAAGAGGCTGAGGCCAGAGAATTGCTTGAACCTTGGAGTTTGAGGTTGCTGTGACCTATGATACCATGGCACTCAACTGAGGGCAACAAGAGAGAGTCTCTATTGATGCTCTATCTCAAAAGAGGAAAAAAA
>NW_003855996.1:0-1703 GCF_000181295.1 Otolemur garnettii | reverse complement strand
GTGGACAGCCGTGGGATGGACAGACTGCCAGAGGGTGGAGAGGGATGTCCAGGAAGGAGCTGGGACAAGGGGATGAGGACCCCGCCTTGGAGAGAGAGAGGCTGCCCCATTCTAAGCAGAGCTCAGGCGAGAGCAAAGCGCAGCTCTTCCCTTTGGGGAAAGGAAGGAAAGGCTTGATGGCTGCGGGACAGAGCGCGTGGGTGGGGAGCGGAGACAGCAGCAGCTCAGGAGCGCGGCAGCTGGAAGGAGAGGAGATGAGTCAAAGGGGGCCCTGCACAGCGCTCAGGGCGGTTTGCACGGCTCATGCACGTCGTGTGGGAAGCACCACTCTCCCTCTGGTTTCCAGAGCACAGGCTGGGTGAATTTTCTCAGCCCTGGACACACACACAGCACAGCAGCCTCTGGCCTGGGGACCGCAGTCAGCGCTGCTGGAGTCCCCACTCACAGTTCCCACTGCATTTTGTGCTTCTAACTTGGGAGGCCTCCGAAGGCTTGGGGTGCACACTGGGTTCTTCTCGCGCTCAGGCGTGAGACGCTAGTGATCAGAGCAGCTCCAATCTGGCATTTTAATGTGTCTGTAGTCACTAGGAAGAGGGTAACTGTGAAATTCTCACACCTAAAAACTGTGCTGGTTTGTTCTGATACGTGAGCAACTCCCCTAAAGATAAACCCGCATTAAATGAATACAGTAAATATAACCGGGCTTGGTGGCAGGCGCACTCGGCCTGGCGATGATCTCTAGAAACCATTCAGTGTCTCAAAAGAGTCTTCACATGCTCTTCAGTGGATATAAATGGTGATAGTTTATTTCCAGAGTTGGAAAGGAGAACCACACAGTGGAATATTCTGTTAGTGAGGAGCCAAAATCTCACCGAAATTCCTGAACAATCAAAGGGCACCTTCTTGATGAATAAGAAATAGGTCAATAATTTGATCTGTCTCCTACTGAGGGAACAGCCTAAGGCCTTGCAGCTGTGCTGTGTAAGGACCAGCAATCTGGGTGACTTACTGAAGGTGTCTGCATACCACGCTGTCCTTTTAGACAGGATGTGTGCACAGCAATTTCATGTGAAACCATTTTTCATATGCTTGTGATGCCACCTTTTCTTAGAATGTATTGCTCTAACACACCCTTAAATCCACTTCTGTAATTGCAACTAATAAACTGCTGAATCTGTGGTCAGACCATACAAACAGCCATCGACCAAGGATATTAAAGCCACTGCTGGGTACAGCCGGCCTGGCCCCAAGGATGTACTCATTTCTAAATGTAACTTGCAAACAACCAGGTTAGCACCATTTATGAAGGAATTACAAGTTGTTAAAGAAAACACTACATTTTGCAAACGCATTAAAGATCACTTTTATTTCCAACAATAATCCCTACCTCTGTCTTAAAAAAAAAAAAAAAAAAAAAACAAGTTTTCTTGAAAACTACCTTGGCTGGAATAAATAACATTCCCATCGTATCAGGCTTCTTTTAACAGAAAGATTTGGCAGGCAAAGAACCTCTTCCATACAGATAAAAATAAACTGTCTCTGCTCATCTCTTTTCTGAAAAGATACTTAAGAAGTTTCATTAAAAGAATACATGTTCAGACGGGTCTGCTGGTACTGTGGCATCAAAGAATAAAGCCAACTGGAGGCACGGTTTGCAAGGAGACAGATTCTTGATTAAGAGTTAGTGATATTAACCAGCACAT
>NW_003855995.1:0-1703 GCF_000181295.1 Otolemur garnettii | reverse complement strand
TGTGTTTCATAATAGAAGCACATGTAAAACTGGAGAGAAATGAGCTAGAAAGAAAACAGTCTGAATGTAATACAATTTTTACACTACCTGGAATTCAGGCAGACTACTGGTTGAGACCCTCCCTCAGACCTTAGTCACAAGTTCCTGAGGCCACAGGCCGCCTGCATTTCTGACCAAGTGCTTACAAATGCAAAGGTTTCTACCACTTCTCAGGCTTCATAGTTCACTAGAACAACTTACGGAATTCAGAGAAGTGATTATAAATATAAGTGCTGTACTTGTATTTGCAATTTTATTATAATTGTTGGGTTAGGGAAGAGAGATGAGAATATGGTTGCCATGGTATTCATTAGCCCTTCCCTCTCAGCTCCTACATCATCAAGCTGGGTTGGCACAACCTCTATGCAAAGCATGAACCAGGAAGTCGGACTATGAGGGCTGACTTCTCAGTGAGGCACCCACGGTTCACTGAAAACCCAAAACACAATGACATCATGCTCATCAAGTTGAAGGAACCAGTCAGAGAATCTGCCTCCATCCGGACCATCACCATGGCTTCTCAGTGCACAGCCCCTGGAACCACCTGTGTCACCTCTGGCTGGGGTCTACTGGCAAGCCGTGAGTTTTCCTCTGTCTGTTCTCTGAGCCCATTTCCTCCCAGCCATTGATTCTAACTCTGGGGTCTGTTGCCTAGGCTACTTTCCCAGAGTGCTTCACTGTGCAAATGTCATTGTGGAAACAGATCAGCAATGCAAAGCCTTCTATCCTGCCTCATACCCAGGCATTCTGTGTGCTGGCAACAGAAACACAGGAGCGAATGGCTGCCTGGTGAGTTTCTGATAGAGGCAGTGCCTGGCCTTTCAGGAGAGAATGGGGATGTAAGAGTGAGGAAGTAGAGAGAAAAAAAGGAGTTGAGGACAAGCTGAGATTCAGAAAGAAAGAAATAAGCACCAAGAAAGGGACAGTTGGAAATAGAAACACACAAAGAAACAGAGAGAAATGAGATAGAGGCTGGATATGAGTTGATGCAATTCTGACACTATCTATGGGATTGCTGAAAGCTTCAAAGGTTGAGGACACAGGCTTATTGCTAGAACAACCCACAGAACTCAGCAAAGTGCAATATTGATGATTACAGTTTTATTATAAAGGATGCAAATCAGGACCAGGCAACTGAAGAGACACACAGGGTGAAGTCTGGGAGGGTCCCCAAAAGCAAAGCTATAGTGTCTATAGTATGTATCACCCTCCTGGCACACCCCAATTTAGTTGCCAAGCAGGAAACCTCATGTGAGCTTTGATGTCCTGAGTTTTTATTGGGGTTTCATTGGATAATCACAGTTGATAGGATCATTGCCCATGTGGTTGAACTCTCTCTCCAGTCCCCCTCTCCCTTCCCTAGAGGTCAGGCTGATATCACATGGCTCAGAGTCTTGACCCCTTTAATCAACTGCTTGATCTTAGGGGATAACTTGCCCCCACCCTGAGTCATCTCCTTATCATAAACAAACATGGGCCCACCATCAGTAATTAACACACTCCTATCACTTGGGAAATGTCAAGCATTTGGAAGGTACCGCCCGAACCTAGAAACCATGGACAAATGCTAGTGTTTTTTGTTTTTTTTTTTTTTTAGGTATAGTCTCATTTTGTAACCCTGCATAGACTGCCATGGCATCACAGCTCACAGCTACCGCTAACTC
>NW_003855994.1:0-1703 GCF_000181295.1 Otolemur garnettii | reverse complement strand
ATGATGGAGAAATTAAATACTTTAATGACATTCACACGTTGAAGAAATTTGCCATAACTAATCCAGCCTTCAGGATATTCTCAGATCTATCCTTTATAATGACCAGCGCAATCCTCCACCACAAAAGTAAACTCACTCAGAAACTTTTGATCATATTCCAACTTCCACAATGGCGAAAGAATTAAAAATATCCATTGAACTTTTGAAAAACTCGATACCCAAAATTCTACAAGGCTCATCAATATTCTCAATTAATGTGAATGGTTTAAATTGTCCTCTAAAGAGGCACAGGTTGGCTGACTGTATACAAAAACTCAGGCCAGATATATGCTGCATATAAGAATCTCATCTTACCTTAAAAGATAAATATAGACTCAAGGTAAAGGGATGGTCATCTAAATTTCAGGAAAATGGATATCAGAAAAAAAAGTAGGCATTTCAATTTTATTTGCATCTACAATAGGCTTTAAACCAACAAAAATATGAAAAGATAAGGATGGTCACTTAATATTTGTAAAGGGCAACACTCAACATGAGATTTCAATTAACATGTATGCACCAAACCAGAATGGGTCTCAATTCATAAGAGAGACTCTAACAGACATGAGCAACTTGATTTCCTCTAGCTCTATAATAGTTGGAGATTTTAGCAGTCCTTTGGCAGTGTTGAATAGATCCTCTAATAAGAAACTCAGCAAAGAAATTTTAGATTTAAACTTAACCATTCAACAATTGGATTTAACGGACATTTACAGAACATTTCATCATAACAAAACTAAATATACATTCTTCTCATCAGCCCATGGAACATCCTCCAAAATTAATCGTATCTTAGGTCACAAGTCTAACCTCAGCAAATTTAGAAGAATAGAAATTATTCTTTGCATCTTCTCAGACCATCATGGAATAAAAGTTGAACTTAGTAACAACAAGAATCTGCATACTCATACAAAAACATGAAAACTACATAACCTCATGCTGAATGATAGGTGGGTCAGATATGAGATTAAGAAGGAAATTACCAAATTTTTGAAATAAAATGATAATGAAGACACAAATTACCAGAACTTCTGGGATAACATAAAGGCAGGCCTAAGAGGGAAATTTATACCATTGCAAGCCTTCCTCAAGAGAATAGAAAGCGAGGAAGTTAACAACTTAATGGAACATCTGAAGCAACCAGAAAAGGAAGAACATCCCAACCCCAAACCTAGCAGAAGAAAAGAAATAACCAAAATCAGAGCAGAATTCAATGAAATTGAAAACAAAAGGATTATACAATGGATCAATAAATCTAAAATTTGGTTTTATGAAAAGGTCAGTAAAACAGATAATCCTATGGCTAACCTAATGAGGAAAAAAGAATAAAATCTCTAATTTCATTAGTCACAAATGGCAAAGATGAAATAACAACAGACTTTGCAGAAATTCAAAAAATGTTAATGAATATTACAAGAAACTCTATTCTCAGGAATACGAAAATTTGAAGGAAAGAGACCAATAATTGGAAGCACACCACTTTCCTAGACTTAGCCAGAATGAAGTGAAAATGTTAAACAGGCCTATATCAAGTTCTGAGATAGCATCAACTATACAAAATCTCAAAAAATGATGGAGAAATTAAATACTTTAATGACATTCACACGTTGAAGAAATTTGCCATAACTAATCCAGCCTTCAGGATATTCTCAGATCTATCCTTT
>NW_003855993.1:0-1705 GCF_000181295.1 Otolemur garnettii | reverse complement strand
AAAAAATCTAATTACCAAAATTTAAAAAAATCACTGGATAAGCATAACAGCAGATTGGAGTATTAATCGTTTTTGCTTCAACTATCAAATATAGTATAGAAAGCTCCTGATGCCCTGAGGTTTCTTATTTTAATATATTCCTCCTGATTAGAGAACTTACTGAAGCAATTCTTCCAGGGAAGGGCTCCTGGTAATAAATTCTCTGGTTTTGGCTTGGCGCCCATACACAGTGGTTACGGCGCCAGCCACATACACTGAGGGTGGTGGGTTTGAACCTGTCCTGGGCCTGCTAATACAACGACAACAGTAACAAAAAAATAGCGAGTGTTGTGTGGGGGCCTATAGTCCCAACTACTTCGGAGGCTGAGGCAAGAGAATGGCTTAAACCCAAGAGTTTGAGGTTGCTGTGAGCTGTGAACCTATAGCACTCCACTGAGGATGACATAGTGAGACCCTGTCTCAAAACAACAAAAAAAAATTTCTCTGGTTTTCTCTTTCTTTCTTTCTTTTTTTTTTTTTGAGATAGTCTCACAATGTCTCCCTCAGTAGAGTGCTACGGCGTCACAGCTCACAGCAACCTCAAAAGCTTGGGCTTAAGCGATTCTCTTGCCTAAGCCTCCCAAGTAGCTGGGACTACAGGCGCCCCCCACAACACCTGGTTATTTTCTTGTTGCAGTTGTTTAGCTGGCCTGGACCAGGTTCAAACCCACCACCCTTGGTGTATGTGGCTGGCATCGTAACTACTGTGCTATGGGTGCCGAGCCTGGTTTTCTTTTTCTGATAGTAAATATATCAATTATCCCAGAATTGTTATACAGATGTAATGCAATTCCCATGAAAATTCCAGCAAAATTTTTTGTAGATGTAGACAATATTATTCTAAAATTTATGTGGAAAGGGAAAGGCACTATAATAGGTAAGCTGATTTTGATAAAGAAGAATAAAGTAGAAGGAATCAGCCTACCTGATTTATTTTTTTACTTTTTAATTTTTTTATTATTATTTTTTTGAGACAGAGCCTCGGGCTGTCACCCTGGGTAGAGTGTTATGGCATCACAGCTCACAGCAACCTCCAACTTCTGGGCTCAAGTGATTATTCTGCCTCATTCTCTTGTATACCAATTTCAATAAAATTGTACTGCTTCTCAAGAGGGTCGCACAATTCCTTTTCAATTTATCTTTAGGAAAGTTTTTTTTTTATCCGTAGTATAAATAGGATTACATCACATTTTTAAACTTAATGTTTTTCTATTAAAAATGTATTGATTTTGGCCAGGTGCAATGGCCCATAATCCTAGTACTTCGGGAGGTTGAGGCAGGAGGATTACTTGAGGACTTCAAGAGCAAGACCTTATATCTATGAAAAATTAAAAAACCTAGGCTGGTGTTGTGGCAGGCACCTACAGTCCCAGCTACTCATGAGGCTGAGGCAGGAGGATCACTTGAACCCAGGAGTTTGAGGTTGCTGTGAGCTAGGCTGACACTCTAGGCTGCAGAACAGAGTGAGACTCTGTCTCAAAAAAAAAAAAAAAATGTACTGACTTTAAAGTATTTATCTGGCCACCTAACTATTAATATTAGTGGTTTTTGGTTGATTCCTTTGGATTTTCCTGGTGAACAATAACGTAACAGTCACATAATAAAAACAACTCTCTTTTTGTTTCAAATAGTAATTAACCTTGCTTTATGACTATTTGTGGTTTTA
>NW_003855992.1:0-1705 GCF_000181295.1 Otolemur garnettii | reverse complement strand
CCATCTTTTTTTATGGCTGCATGGTATTCCATGGTGTACATATACCACAGTTGGTTAATCCATTCATGGGTTGATGGGTGTTTGGGCTGTTTCCATGTCTTGGCTATTATGAATTGTGCTGCAGTAAACATTCTGGTGCAAATGTCTTTGTTGTAAAATATTTTTTGATCATCTGCATATATACCTGGTAGAGGAATTGCAGGATCAAACAGTAGGTCTACTTTTAGTTCCTTGAGTGTTCTCCAAACTTCTTTCCAAAAAGGTCGTATTAGCTAGCATTCCCATCAGCAGTGTAGAAGTGGTCCCTTCTCTCCACATCCATGCCAACATCTGTAGTTTTGGGATTTTGTGATGTGGGCTAAACTGAGAAAATGATAAAGATAAAGAAGAACTAGATTCATTTTCAATTTAAAATGTTTTTAAGGAATTGAGAGGTTTTATTGTTTTAAACATTTGATAGCTGATATTAATGATTCTGATCAAATAAGATGATTTCAAGGATATAATTCCCTCACATTCAAGCCAATAAGCAGCAGGCTACTATTTTGTCTTAGGCTTTTTGTAAATGTCATTTTTTTATTCATTCACTTGTTTTGTCTTTACAAAACTATTTGTCGACTACTAATATGGGAGAGATCTACTTTTCACCATTGATTGAGCAGCTCTGAACTAATTGATTGGATTTTTGAAGAGAAATATCAGATCAATATCACAAGTTTGATAGGAATTAGTTTTGAAGAGATGATGTTCAGAGAGTTGGAAAAAACAAGTAAGAAAAGTTATAGATACACATTTTTTTTAAGTATGGGAGTCAGAGTTGAGGGAATTTAAACACAAGAATGCCAGTTTCTTCTTACAGAAATAAAACTTTACATGGAAACTTGAGGACAACCGTGGGCTTTGGGGAAGTGAGAGGAGTGGGAGGGTTGGTGTTGGGGAAAGGGAGTGAGCAGACCATAGTTGAGGCCTCCACTGAGGTCACTATCCTCTAAAAATGTTTAGTATATACAATCTACACAGTTTCCTCTTCAGGAATCTTCTGTAGTTCAGCTATAGAAGATGGCTATTTGTATTAATTTGAAGTAGACATTTTGCACAGAAAATGCAGTGAGAAAAGGACAGAATTTTAAATTAATGGAAATGTGTGGTGGATGGAACTTACGAGATTGTTAGATGACAAAGATGAGGAAAGTTGTAGGTGCTGGAGCCAAATAGAAAGAACAGTAAAGAGAAGGGAATTTTCAGATAGCTGAACGAATAATGTGTGAAACTGTTAGGAGGGAGTGGGAAAATGAGGGCATGGACATCAGAACCCAAGGCAAGTGAGGTAAGCATGAATTAAACTCATCATGTTTTAGAAATCTGCCAGAGAAGCTGAGTCTGGTGGAAATAGGTGGGAGGCAGGGATGGAGTTATAAATCTGAGAAAAAGCAGAGAAGGAAAAGAAAAAAACCTAAAGGTAAATGAGAGTTTAGGAAAGATGTAGAAATTTTGAAAAGGGCAGTGGAAAGAAGAATCCAATAAATAAGAACTCAACAAGCAGCATGAGGATGGGACAACAGGTGTGGAAGGTGGATGATCATAGCATCTTGACACCTGACAGAGGCTAATAGATTTGAGATGTCCAGGTGACTAACTCTCTGAAGGTTATGGTAATCACATGCAGAATAAGAGTCAAGGACTGACAAGATTAGTGCAATGACTG
>NW_003855991.1:0-1706 GCF_000181295.1 Otolemur garnettii | reverse complement strand
ATTTGCTCTGGCAATGGAGGCCTGTTTGCTATCTATGGTGAATGTATCCTGCTTTATAAATGTTCTCACTCTGTAAATCTACCTTTCTCTTCCTCAATAAACTGTTTCATGCTTGCCTTAAAAAAAAAGAGCATCATAATAACTTTACTGAAAAAATGTTGGCAGATTTACAACAATTAAAAAAAAATTCACTTCAATGCATATGACTAATTTTCATCTAATTAATTTACAAGAAAATATACTTAGTGTGATAAAATAAGAAAACTCACAAAGTGAGAAGCATAGAAATATCAAACACTTAAGAAGAAGGTATGTCATGAATATATAAAATATATACAGATACAATTATATTTTATCATTTACTGTCATAAAATCAATTAATAAAAAGTTGAAACTTATCAAAACTTTCTCACACAGTTATGGACCATTCACACTCAAGTATAAACACATGAGAAGATGCATCATTAAATCATAACACCATAAAATTGACTACAGTACATATTGTACTATTGCATTATTCTATAGCTACCTCTTATTGCTCTGTGGTGAGCTCGAATGTTGTGTGTATCCCTTAAAAACAGCATGTGACACTGATCATGTCCTTGTGAGCAGTTTGTCTCTCCAGTAACTTGCTTATTATAGTAAAAATTGATCTCTTGTAGTTCTCATGTATTTTTCATTGTGTTTAGTGCCATACTGTAAACCTTAAGTAACACCATGGGACCAATACCAAATGCCACTAATGATGCTGAAAAGTGCTCCCAAGATGCAAAGAAAGGCATGACATTACAAGAAAATTTGAATTGCATGATATGGCCTTATAGTGAGCTCTGAAGCTGCAGTTGCCTGCTCTTTTCAGGTAAATGAATGAAGCACCAAGACCACTGGAGTAAAAGAAGCAGAAGGACGGCACCCGTAGCTCAGTCTATAGGGTGCCGGCCACCTACACCCAGCCCGGGCCTGCTAAACAACAATGACAACTGCAACAAAAAAATAGTGGGGCATTGTGGTGGGCACTTATAGTCCCAGCTACTTGGGAGTCTGAGGCAAGAAAATGGCTTAAGCCCAAGAGTTGGAGGTTGTTGTGAGCTGTGACGCCACAACACTCTACCCAGGGCGACAGACAGCTTGAGGCTCTGTCTCAAAAAAAGAAAAAGAAATTAAAAAGAAAAAGTGAGATAGAAATAATGATGTATTTCCATAAAGATGCACCACTCTACTGCTTCTCCCAACTCCACCACCCTTTCCTCCCGTCCCACTCTTGAGACAGCAAGACAAATCCCTCCTCTTCCTCCTCCTCCTCAGCCTATTTAATGTGAACAAAAAGAGGATGAAGGAGACCTTTATAATGATCCACTTCCATTGAATGCCTATATTCTCTCTTCTTTACGATTTTCTTAGTAACAATTTCTTTTCTCTAGTCTTATTGCAAGAATACAGTATATAATACTATAAAAAATGTGTTAATCAACTGTGTTATCAGTGAGGCTGCTGGTCAACAGTAGACTATTAAAGGTTAAGTTTTAGAGTCATGAATTATATTTGACTGTGTGTGGGCAATGTCCCAACCCCTACATTGTTCAAAAGTCAATTGTATGATATATATAGATTTATATACTTCTTTTCTCATTATATGATTATATTTTCATATTAATGTCCATGTGTAACTGCTTGTGCTAGAATGATATATGATATCTAAAACATTA
>NW_003855990.1:0-1706 GCF_000181295.1 Otolemur garnettii | reverse complement strand
GCTACTAATAGCAACACTCCTGCTCCTTAAAGGCCTGCACACCCAGAAAGATTTTGCACACACTGACTTCTCTTCCTTTTTTTTCTAATTTTACAGCTGAATATATTGAAAGTGAGAGAATGTACCTGGCTTCTCAAAAATCACAGAAATCAGAAAGAGGACATTTCACATCTGAGTTCTCTACGCTGCTTTCTTATACCTGGTGCTCACTTTGTCATGAACCTCCAATAGTTTGATTAACAAAATAAACAAGGATATTTCAGTTACTTGGGGGAGGGAGTATATTTTTTACAGCACAGTCATTGCAGTTTTACGCCCATGCGTCCACCTAGATCAGGCGTCCTCAAACTCCAGCCTGTGGGCCACATGTGGCCCACCTAGGACATTTACCCGGCCTGCTGGGTAATTTTGCTTCCGCTGCCTGTCCTGCTTAGCAGCCAAATCGTCCCAGGGCCCACAGTCCAGCCCTCCAACGGTCTGAGGGACAGTGAACTGGCCCCCTGTTTAAAAAGTTTGAGGACTCCTGACCTAGATACTTCAAGAAAGACCCCAAGTGCTTGGTGAACATTTCGAATTCACTCTCCGTTTCTGTTTGAGTCGTTGAGTTCATCACAGCAAGGTTTGGGTTATGTCTACTTTAATGAAATATTATAGCTCAACTTGCTCAAGCTTCAGATATTGTGCAATTTCCAGAAAATGAGATTTCCCCCCCATCTTCATTAATTCAAATAAAGCCTCTTTCTGAACTTTTGTTATGCTTCTTTAATTGGGCATCTTTAGTTAATAACTTCTCTGTCTTAGAAGAGTGGATAATTCAGTGATATGCCCAACATTCCCAAAACATCATTATAAGGCAATGATGTTGGTTTTATCTTTATTATAAAAATAGCTATGTGTCCATGGCAACTGTACACTGCCTCTTAGGCCAGATTTCCAATGATGATTTATGTGCAAGAGATAATTATATTGTGTTTATTTTTTATTTCAGTTTGAATCCATCTAGTATTTTTTTTAAACTAGACACAATTTAATATATGATTTACATAAAACAAACTCACTTTTCTCTTCCAGACACACATTACTATGAGTATGACTACTAAAACTCTGCGTAATACTCTATGATACTGTTCACATTTTTTGCTTATGGTATCCTGAAAAAACTTGTGATAGGAGATCAAATTTAAGTATCAACTGGACACCTTGCTGAATTATTATGTAGAAAATCACACTGCTTTTGTGTTCTTTCCTTAGCATTTATGTCTTTTAAGAAACTAGACATGGCTAATTTTTATCATACCCATTTAAATTTCTCCAGAGAAGAATGCATTTACAAACTAAGTGTGTCTGACGATCAAAAAAAAATATGAAGACAGCATTCTGAGTGGGATTTGGGATGAGATTGTCTTAAGAATCAATAACAGGTGACCTTATACCTTTATTGTAAATACCCAAAGCCTGGAACCTCGTATCACACAAATCTGCATACTTTGGCCTAATAATAAGGAAAAATACTAGTTTAATAGCATTGAAAGAGATGTACATTGAAACAAACAAAAACGTGTAAATAAATATCTAGTAGAGATCTTTACGGCTCCCATTCTGAGATGGGCATTGCCAGAGAGAAGCACTGTGGAGGATTTGAGGGCTCTGCTCTTCTGAATTTACCGCATTCCTGCTCCGTATGCTACATCTCATGATTTTATCGT
>NW_003855989.1:0-1706 GCF_000181295.1 Otolemur garnettii | reverse complement strand
GGCTATTTTCTTGTTGCAGTTTGACTGGGGCCAGGTTTGAACCCTCCACCCTCAGTATATGGGGCTGATGCCTTACTCACTGAGCCACAGCAAAAAGCAAACTATGTTTTACACCATATATTATATATGGGTTGATGCCAATTCCTACATAAAAATCACGAACAGGATGACCCAATAGCCTGAAGTACTTAGAGACATCTCGTAACTGACATGCAATTAAAGACATAATTGGTCACAAGGCTGATAAAATTCACAATAGACCCTCAGATAGTATACACTTATGAGAGTACTATCCATGGTTCTCCCTAAATAAATGCTGTATTCAGACATTTGGGACCAGTTTTCATCAAGCAAAGAGAGCCCAAAGCAGTGGGTTCCAAAAATGTTTTCCTAAGACAAATTCTCTATTTACCCTCAAGATCATCTTAGACTCTGGAATAGAGGAGTGAGTGATGTCAGTGAGCTCCTACCACAATGTACCCACATTAGATGTCTACATCTGAAAAACAGAAATAGTGCACATCAACAATCTAATCAATCAATCCTTGAAACAATCATTTCAAGGAAATAGAAAAGAAGATCAATCTGATCCCAAGCTTAGCAGAAGAAAATTAAATCAGAAATTAATGAAATTGAAAACAAAAGAATCATTCAGATAATTAATGGAACAAAAAGCTGTTTCTTCAAAGAGATAAACAAAATTGATAAACCTCTGGTCAGATTAACTAGAAACAGAAAAGGAAGATCTCTAATAACTTCAACCATAAATGAAAAAGAGGAAATTGAGGAAGTAACAACAGATACCACAGAGATACAAGAGATTATCTCTGACTACTACAAAAAATTCTATGCCCAGAAATTTGACAATGTGGAGGAAATGAACCAATATCTGGAATCACACAGCCTCTCTAGGCATAACCAGAAAGAAACAGATCTCTTGAACAGTTCAATATCAAGCTCTGAAATTGAAGAAACAATAAAAAAGCTTCCAACAAAAAAGAGCCCTGGACCTGATGGCTTCAAACCTTCAAAGAAGAGCTGTACCTATACTGCAGAAACTACTCTGAAAGACTGAGATGGAAAGAACCTTCTTTAACAGGTTCTATGAAGCAAACATCACCCTGATACCAAAACCAGATAAGGATCCCACCAAAAAGGAGAACTACAGACCAATTTCACTGATGAAGATTGATGGAAAAATACTCAACAAAATCATAGCAAACAGATTACATCTACACATTAAAAAAATTATAAATCATGACCATGTATTCTTTATCCTAGGGATGCAAGCTTGGATTAACATATGTAAATCCATAAATGTAATTCATCACATAAATAGAAGCAACAACAAAGACCATATGATCCTCTCAATAGATGTAGAAAAAGCATTTGACAAAATTCAACATCCTTTTTCTCACAAAACACTAAAGAAAATAGGCACAGATGACACATTTCTTAAACTAATAAAGGCCATCTGTGATAAATGATAATGGTAAATGATAGCCAATATTATACTGAATGGAGTAAAAATGAAGGCTTTCCCACTTTTCCACAGTGATTAAAAAAGCATGGTATTGGCATAGAAATAGAGACATAGATATATGGATTCAAATGGAAAACCAAAAGATAAAACCATCTGATCTTTGATAAACCAAACAAAAGCACATACTGGGGAAAAGAGTTCCTATTAAATAAATGATTCTGGA
>NW_003855988.1:0-1706 GCF_000181295.1 Otolemur garnettii | reverse complement strand
GGAAAAGATTCCCTATTTAACAAATGGTGCTGGGCGAACTGGCTGGCAACCTGCAGAAGACTGAAACTGGATCCACACCTTTCACCACTAATTAAGATAGACTCTCACTGGATTAAAGATTTAAACTTAAGACACGAAACTATAAAAATACTAGAAGAAAGTGTAGTGAAAACACTTGAAGAAATTGGCCTGGGTGAAAATTTTATGAGGAGGACCCCCTCTGGGCAATTGAAGCAACATCAAAAATACACTACTAGGACCTCATCAAACTAAAAAGCTTCTGCACAGCCAGGAATACAGTAAGTAAAGCAAGCATACAGCCCTCAGAATGGAAAAAAATATTTGCTGGATATATCTCTGACAAAGGTTTAATAACCAGAATCCACAGAGAACTCAAATGTATTAGCAAGAAGAGAACAAGTATCCCATTTCAGGATGGGAAGGGACTTGAAGAAAAACTCTGAAGAAGAGGCGCATGGCCTACACACATATGAAAAAATGCTCATCATCCTTAATCATCTGATAAATGCAAATTAAAACTACTTTGAGATATCATCTAATACCAGTAAGGTTAGCCCATAGCACAAAATCACAGATGCTGGCATGGTTGTGGAGAAAAGGGAACACTTCTACACTGTTGATGGGATTGGATTGGAAACTAATATGTTCCTTTTGGAAAGACATCTGGAGAACACTCAGACAACTAAAAATAGACCTGCCATTTGATCCTACAATTTCTTTATTAGGTATATCCAGAAGAACAAAAATCACATTACAACAAAGATATTTGTATCAGAATGTTCATTGCGGCCCAATTCATAATTGCTAGGTCATGGAAGAATCCCAAGTGCCCATCAACCCACGAATGGATCAATAAACTGTAGTATATGTACAGCATGGAATATTACACAGCCCTAAAGAAAGATGGAGACTTTACCTCCTTCATGTTTACATGGATGGAGCTGGAAAATGTTCTTCTTAGTAAAGTATCTCAAGAATGGAAGAAAAAGTATCCAATGTATGCAGCCCTAATTTGAAACTAATTTATAGCTTTCATAGGAAAGATATAACCTAATTATAGCCTTAGAATATAGGGGGGCAGGGAGAGGGGAGAGGAGGAGGGAGGGAGAGAGGAGGAGAGGGGGATGAGTGGGTAGTGGGAGGGTGATTGGGTCTATGGTTTATCTTACAAGGGTACAAGTGAATCTTTCTAAAAGCAGAGTATGAATGTCTTAATAACTAAGAAAATGACATGAAGGCTACGTTAACCAGTTTGATAACAGTATTTCAAATCATATATGAAAACACCACACTATACCCCGTGATTGCCTTAATGTACACAGCTATGATTTAATAAAAAAAAAATTCTTTATTAGGTATATACCCAGAAGACCAAAAATCACACTATAATAAAGATATTTGTACCAGAATGTTTATTACAGCCCAATTCATAATTGCTAGGTCATGGAGGAAATCCAAGTGCCCATTGACTCACAAATGGATCAATAAACTGTGGTATATGTATACCATGGAATACTATTCAGCCCTAAGGAAGGACGGAGACTTTTCCTCCTTCATGTTTACATGGATGGAGCTAGAAAATATTCTTCTTAGCAAAGTATCTCAAGAATGGAAGAAAAATTATCCAATGTACTCAGCCCTACTATGAAACTAATTTATAGCTTTCATAGGAAAGCTATAACCCA
>NW_003855987.1:0-1706 GCF_000181295.1 Otolemur garnettii | reverse complement strand
CACCTCCTTGTCCTCTCTCTGATGTATGGCAGCTGTGTCTTCATATACGTGAAACCAAACCAAACAGACAGACTGGACTCCAACAGAGAGGCTGCTCTTGTGAACACAGTGGTGACTCCACTGCTGAATCCAGTCATCTACACTCTGCGAAACAAGCAGGTTCACCAGGCTCTGAGGGATGCTGTATCTAGACTGAAACTGCAGAAATAGGATCATAGGTTTGTGGGGTTTGTGGAGAGTAAATAGATCTCCTTGGTCATCTAATTCACTTTCCCACCATGGTGGAAATCTTCTCCATGAATTCTCCATAGAAAGTGATCTATTATGCTAATATTCACCTACATAGATGTTACCTTATTTCGAAGTCTAATGCCTTTCACTATTTGATAATCCAAATTAGTTCTCTGTACTGTGATAAAATTATCTTTCTTGATTTCAACTCATTAGTTTTGAATGAATTCAATTAAAACCACATTTATGGAGAGAGAGCCTAATATACAGAAATCAAATAATATGAAGCATTTAGTCTAAGAATAATAAAGTTGCCAATCATATTTAATAACTGTTCATGATATATTCTTATTCTTGAACTTTCTGACACCTAAGAATGGTAGTTAGTAACTCCTTTATTACCATTTTATTTATTCAAGGCAATATTTGAAAATTCCACAAGTCCTAATAAGGTATCCTAATGAAAGTTAATGGAAAGTCCTTAATTGTTTATGTAAATAACTCAGCAGTACACTTACTAAATTCTCTCTCTGAATGCTTTGGTTTAGACATATGTCTTCCACTTGTATCAAGCATTATTAATAAAGGTATTTTTAATCCTTTCCTGAGCCATCAACAAAATGAAAAACTTTCAAGTGTGTGCATTTTCTCCCTGTGATTGATGTAGCCAAGCCCTAGAACAGGAGTTCTCAACATGTGGAGTGTGACCCCTTTGCAACAATGGAAATACATCCTGCATATCAGATATTTACATTATGATTCATAACAGTAGCAAAATTACAGTTATGAAGTAGCAACGACAATTATTTTACGGTTGGGGGTCACTACAACATGAGGAACTGTATTAAAGGCTCATGGCATCAGGAGGCATTAGGAAGGTTGAGAACCACTGCCCTAAACCCACTCGGTGGGAGGAAGGAAGATGGTCTCAGTATCAGATTCTCCCCTCATGTGCAACAGACATCTTCTCTAATGTGACTTTAGTGATAGATGAGGCCAATGTCTTTTGGGATACACTAAATTCTGGTTGACATTCTGTGCAGAGAAAAATAAGAGAACTCATGTTAGAAAAGTATAAAGACAACCAAACTAATTATTAATAAAAAGCATGAAAATTAAGTCAGTTATTGTCTTTGCCAGTTCATTGAACAAGTTCCTCCCCCACAAAAGCAATGGCTCTAGAGGGAATTATGTTCCTGCCACTCTCAGTCCCCCCATCTGCATGGTGTTGTTTGACTTTTACCGTGATTTCAGTGCATATTTTCCTTGTGTTCTTGAGAATTAATTGTCTTGAAGGCATAATCTGATCAAAGAGTGATCAGGTGTTCTATATTTGGAACGGCGTAACTATAGGCTATTCTGGAAATTGTAGTCTGCCAAGGACAGCCATATATGTGTCTCTCCTGTCTTCAAAAAAGGAATTAAGCAGACAACTTATACCCTCATCAAAAGACAGGGAACTCAGAGTTTAGTGA
>NW_003855986.1:0-1706 GCF_000181295.1 Otolemur garnettii | reverse complement strand
AAAAAAAAATAAAAATAAAAATACAAAAAGAGAGCTAAAGAAATGAATGGTCTAACGTGCCAAAGGTATCTGAAGAGGTTGAGTCAGACGTGCATAGGGGAGGTGGGCAATATGGTTATTACTGGCATCCCTGACAAGACCAGTTTCCTTGCCCTGAGACAAAAGCTCTATTAAAGGGAGTTGAGGAGCAAACATTCTCAGCAGTTGAAGCAGTTTTGCGTTGACAGGCAACGCATTATGTGCCAGTAGCTGCTGAAGGACATGTGGGAACAGAGTGAGTCTCCCCATCCCCTTTGTTTGCACAATGCCCCAATATACAGGGAGAAGTTGAACATTCAGAAGAGTGGTCGTCGTTGGAGCAAAGTCCCTTAGGAGGTGGGGGACATGAGATCCCGAGCTGAGGTGAGGGAGCTGCTTTCCAGTGAGGAGAACTGTATGCAGAAAGGAGGCAGAGAATGCCAGGGCAGGGACGGGTAGATTGGATTTGGGAAGCTCTGGGAATTCCCACCTAATTGCTACCGTCTTCTCACTGAGTCAGTAGGGGAGGCCACTGCAGTGGAGGAGGGTTGTAGTTAGTGATATAACTAGGAGGAGAGTCAGAGTGAGGAGCAATCCTCTCGTGGTCACGGACGCATGCGAAATGATTCAGTAGGGCTCTAAAGTTTTCCTTATCAGCTCTCAGGTACTCAGTTACAGGCAGGACGCCCGTCCATAATTGGACACCTTGGAGGGGTGCGGTCTTCCCTGAGGCCCGGGGTATGACTGCGGGCGGGGGAAGACTTAGGTGGGGAGAAAGAGAACATCCTGAGGACCCAGCGGCTCGGTGGCCTGGCCAGCCTCGTGGGCGCTGAGGTGGCCGGGAAGGACCAAAGGGAGAGAGGGCTGAGAGGAAGACGGTGAGTGCGCCACGTAATAGGTGGGAGGAGAATGACAGGGGATTGGCACAGGTCTCGAACATGGGAAAGTCGTGCCCGAGGTCCTGGACATCGGCGGTACGGTCCCTTAGAAGACAGCTCGCGACCGAGTATGGAGAGAAACTCCCCGGAAGTCAGCGAGAGCAAGAGCGGCAGCGACCCCACCCGGCCCCAACACGCAGGCCCAGAACCCGCCAATCCTAGGCCAGCCCCGCCCCCGGGCAGCGTATTTCCGTTGGCGCCGGGACGTCCGGCTGCTGTTGCTATAGTTCCGAGGGCGGGGCTCCGGCGGTTTTTGTTTAGGGTTCGGTTCGTTGGGACCCCTCTGGCCGGTCCCGGTCCGTTATCTGGTCTTCACCTCCATCCCCCTGGGCTTCCCTAGCACTCCTCAGCCACGATCTTCAGGACGCTAGACCGAAAACTGGCCGAGAAGTTGGATTTTCCTCCGAGGCTGTCGGCGCTCGATTCTTTAGCCGGCAGGTGGCAGTGTTGTCCCGTCGGGCCGTCCTGCCAGCCTCCCTCTCCACCACCACCCCCCGCCCTTCGTGCTTCAAAAAACTCTGCGGAGCCGTTTCAGAGAGAAAAGGCCTTTGGGGGAAGGTGCCTGTGTTTCAGTGGGTAGGGCGCCGGCCCCAATATACCGTGGGTGGGGGATTCGAACCTGGCCCCTACCAAACTGCAACAAAAGATAGCGGGGCGTTGTGGCGGGCGCCTATAGTCCCAGCTACTCGGGAGGCTGAGGCAAGAGAATTGCCTAAGCCCAGGAGTTGGAGGTTGCTGTGAGCTGTGACG
>NW_003855985.1:0-1706 GCF_000181295.1 Otolemur garnettii | reverse complement strand
TTAGTAGGACATTAAGACCTGGCGGCGTCCATCTGAAATTAATATTAAAGGAGCTGGAGGGAGTGGAAGCTTTATCTGCAATAAGGGTTTTCCACATCCTAAAGCCCAGTGTCCAGCTGCATGGTGAGACAGAGCAATCTGAATCTCCCCAAATCTCTGACAGGGAAGAACACCCCATCCCGGCCATACCAGCAGAGAAATTGCTCTAGAAAGGCCCCCTGCAAGGCCAGCCCTTGCCTGGCACCTGGGAACCTTGATCTGGGGAGGGTTCTTGCCATTCCCAGACTAGAACAAAGATCTGGAATGTTGTAAAACCTAAAATTAAATTAAATCCCAGAAACAGAATGTAGAAGAGAGAGGTTCTCAGCCCACCACCCAGGGAGTCCCTCTGCCCATCCCAGCCGAATGGCTGCCCAGCTTCTGCTGAAAGTCTTCCAGTAAAGGCCACTCGGCTGGACACAGTTCTCAGCCTCCAGAAGCTCTGCCTGTAGAGGGAAGATGACTATTCCGGGGGCCCGTGGTGAGATGGGATGTGCAGGGGAGACCCAGCCCTGAGCAACCAGGGAAGGCAGCCTGCCTTGAGTACGGACAGCAGCCCCTGCCGGGCAACGTGCCTCTGCGAACATTTTCAAAGGACCGTTTTTACCAGTGTTCTTTGAGGGAAAGAGAATCTACTTGGAGTCTTTCACCCCAGGTCACACAAAGAGCTTTGAATCCCCAACAGAACCAAAAATCCAGCCGACTATACAGCAGAAAAGAAAGGCAAAGGCCCCAAGCAGACACACAGTGGTGGGCGGGGAAAGCATCTGGAAGCAGCAGCATTCCCTGGTCCCTCTGAGGTGCCGCGGCCCAAAGTTTCCACACCGGGCCTGTTTCCCCACCTAGAAACAGGGAGCAAGATCCCCACTGCCAGGATCACAGAAGAGATCCGAGACATGGCTGGCCACCACAGAGCAGCAGCACGGCTTACCCGGGTCCCCTCTCCGCCCCCTCCACCTTCTGTGTGCAGGTGTCCACGGCAGCAGCTGCCTCAGCAGCACTCTCTGCCAGCACTATGCCACCCTCGGGGCTCAGGCTGCCATGTCTTACCTTGAAACTGAGGCTTGACCTCCCAGGAGCAGGAGGCGAACCCGCCGAACACATGGCCGTCGCGGTCCTCCAGGACAGCCACGCAGGGCCCCCGGTGGGTGATGCGCCCGCACAGCTGGGAGAAGCTGTGCCCATGGAGCTCGGCTGAGAACAGCAGGCGCCAGCGGTGCCGCTGCTCCCTGGGAAGGTGGGAGTTGACATAGATGACCCCGAGCACGTCCAGGATGCTCTCGAACTTCCTGCCCTGGTCCACTTGACACTCGGGGACCAGGGTGCTCAGATCGAGGGATGAGCCCAGGACAGGAAAGCCCTTGTGGATGACCACGCTCAGAAACACGGCCACATGGGGCACCCGGAACACCCAGTCCTCGATCACAGCTCGGTCACACTCCTGGTCCAGCCACTGGGGGCCCTGGAACCCCTCGTCATCTAGAGGAGAGGGACACTCAAAGTCAGTGGGGCTGTCATGTCACCTTGTTGCTACTCTCTAAACCCTCACGTGCCCTGTGCAGAGGCCTTAGAAGTGCCAGGAGTCTCTCTGGGAAGAGCAGTTTCATTAGCTACAATCACACTCAACCATCTCCAAGCAGCATCTGTCGTCCTCTCTGCCACCTTCC
>NW_003855984.1:0-1707 GCF_000181295.1 Otolemur garnettii | reverse complement strand
ATTTCAAGTCCAGTTACAAATCGATTCATGTCCAAGTAGCATTTGACAGACGTGTGAAGCAATACAGGTTCCAGAAAAGATAACAGCCAGGATTGGTAACCTGTGGTTACAGCTACTTGGGAAGCAAAAGCAGGAGGATCACTTAAGTTCAGGAGATCACGGCTACAGTGAGGTATGATGAGATGAGATGGAATCTACTCCTGGTGAACATTCTGTGAGCACTGCTGACATGACCACTTAGACACTTGTTATAGAAACTTAGTTGATAAGGCAGAGGGAGGGTTAGAGAGGATTGAGTCCAATTTTGAAACAAGGTTTACTGTGGGTAAAATGCTATCAAATAGTATCACATGCCACAAAGAAATCTTTCCTGAATTTAAGAGTCAACTCATACAGTAAAACTTCATTGTTGTCTTACTTGAAGAAATTGCCACATCTACCTCAACTTTCAGCAACTACCACCCTGGTCTGTCAGCACCATCACCATCAAGTCAAAAATCCTCAACCAGCAAAAAGATTACTGAATATGAATTCCTGAAGATGAATATTATCATTTGTTAGCAACAATACCTTTTGGGGGAGAGAGTGGGAAGGGACAGGGTCTCACTCCATCACCCAGGCAACAGTACAGAGGCATCATCATAGTTCACTACAACCTCAAACTTGTGGGCTCAAGAGATCCTCCTGCTTCAGCCTCCCAAAGTGCTAGGGTTATAAGCATGAGCCACCATACTAGGTCCAACAAAGCACTTTTAAAGCAAGGTCTATACATTTATTGAGACATAATTGCAGTTAACAGACTACAGTATAGTGTAGACATAACTTTTACATGCACTGGAGAAGAAAATAATGGGCACGGCTCACTTTATTACAAGATTCACTTCAACGCAGTGCTGTGCAATGGAACCTGCAGTACCTCCAAGACACGTCTATCTGCTCCGATTCAATCTGTCCTTCAATAGATGAGGATGAGACTTTGGCAAGAAGAAAGGGGAGGTATGCCTTGTGATACTGTGTATTATGAGCTCAAAATCATTACTAACAGAAAGCTGTCAAGGAAGGAGCCTATGGCAGTGAGAAATTATACACACTAAAAATACACACCGAGGAGAAAGGGGAACACTTGTGCACTCATGGGGGAAATGTAAAGTAGTACACCCACAGTGTAGAGCTGGATGGAGCTATCTCAGAAAACTAAAAGTAGAACTTACCATGTGATCCAGCAATCTCATATATGCAAAGGAAAGGAAATTAGGGTATTTAAAAGATAGGTACACTCACATATTTATTGCAGCACTATTCTCAATAGCCAAGAAAAAGGATCAACAAAAAGTGCATAAAGAAAATGTAGTATATATGAACAATGGGATATTATTCAACCATAAAAAAGAATGAAAGGGTTTTTGCAGCAACATGGATGAAACGGGAGGTCATCATGTTAATTGAAATCAGCCAGGAAGAGAAAACTCAATGTCACATGCTCTCACTCCTATGAGGGGGCTAAAAAAGTGGATCTCACAGAGGTAGAGTTGATTGGTGGTTCCTAGGGGCTGGGAAGGGAAACGTAGAGGATGGAGAGAAGTTGGTTAAGGGGCACAAAAACACAGAAGGAATAAATTCTACCATTTGACAGCACAGTAGGAAAATTACATGAAACAACAATTCATTGTATACTTTAAAATAGCTACAGGAGAAGAACAGTAATGT
>NW_003855983.1:0-1707 GCF_000181295.1 Otolemur garnettii | reverse complement strand
TGGGCTCCTTTGTATTCAAGTTTGGCATATTTCATATTATCTTGTATTTCATTGTTGTAAATGAAGACATTTTTACTGCACTATTTATCTAGGTAGCTAACAAGAATATCATTATTCCTCCATCAATTACACTCAACACTATAATTTCTCATAAATGAGAAATAAAGGTAAATTTTACTTTAAAGGGCAGCATTCTTCCTCTGTTTGTATTTTTTTTTTATTTTTTAGAATCAGGTGAGGTAATGTAGGTAAAGCTGTTTTGTAAAACATGAAAGGCTATTTGAATGGAAGATCAGATAATGGCTACGAACTAGGACTGATGGTATTTTATTATATCTGTGCCATCTGTAAATGGTGATATTTTTGTCATTTCTTCAAAAAACATGTCCCTTTCTGTACTTTATTTTGATAATATGCATTTTATGTATTACATTAATTAGTAGTGGTGGTAGAAAAGAAAAAAAAATTCTCCAGTCTGTACCTGTGCTCATTCACTTCTCTTGGTATGGAATTCTTTGCCCTCCTTATAATGTCAAACCTCCTTCCTCTAACAGAAGCTCTTTTTAAGTCTTTCCTGACTCTCACTCTTCTGTAACTGGACTTATGCCAGCTACCCTTCACCTTGCCTCTACTACACGCATAAGTATGGTAGTCAATGTTTGCCTCCACGGAAACTTATAACAACATAGCCAAAACTCACAAAGGACATATAGTCATACTTATGCCTATACATTTCAGTTTTTATTTTTTATTTTTATCTTTTTTCTTTTTTTTACAGTTTTGGCAGGGGCCAGGTTTGAACCCACCACCTCCAGTATATGGGGCTGGCGCCCTACTCCTTTGAGCCACAGGTGCTCCCACAATACTAGAGATCCTATACATTTTACATGATTTAATTCATGTAATTTTCACAAAAATCCCATGACATATTCTTTATTTTCCATTGTACAAATGAGGAGATTCAAGTAGAGTGAGGAATTACTTGCTCCATGTCACACTTCTAGGAAGCAGCCAATGAAGGGAGTAGTTTGTTTTCTTACCCTGCCAATTTCTCTATATGACTGAATAGAGTAATGATACTTCATAAAATAAAAATAACAGGCCACCTTACTAGAAGCCTAACATCCAGAATGGTGGCAATGATCTTAGCCCAATCTGTGGGGGGTCATTCACTAATTTATTCAGAACCTTTTGTGAATTCACCAAGTGGTAAGCATTGTACTTGGCACCCATGATTCAAAGATGAGGTAGAACAAGTCAGTGGGTTTGCTAGTTTGGTCATGACAAAGAGGATGGGAAGAAGTGGTTGGGATGACGCAGAATCAGATCACTGCTGAAATGTATATTTCTACGACAGTTAACACACTGGAAAATAAGAAATGGAGAATAATCACGGTAGAAAAAGAACTCAGAAACCAGGCAAGAGAGATGAATGAAATAGGAGAGCCCATTTAGCCTGAAAAAGAGAGAAGACTGAAGAGTTATCTAGGTAACTGGGGGTTTTTTTGTTTTGTTTTGTTTTTGAGACTCTGTCACTCTAGGTACAGTGCTGAGGCATCATCATAACACAACAACCTCAAACTCTTGGGCTTGAGCAATCCTCCCCTATGTAGCTGGGACTACAGGAGAACATCACTATATCCTACCAGTATTTCTATTTTTAGTAGAGATAAGGTCTTGCTCTTGCTCAGGCTGGTCTCGAACTTC
>NW_003855982.1:0-1708 GCF_000181295.1 Otolemur garnettii | reverse complement strand
CCACATCTAAGACAATCTGAATACCAAGACAATAGGTAGACTACTGAACTAGTGAAAAAATAAGAATTCATAAGTCCTTGCCAAAAATAGAGATAAATAAATAAGTGGGCAAACGAAGAGAACTCTTGCGTACAGTAGAATCCCAAGTACTTACTGGCAAATACAGAGGAAACACTGCAGTTGGAAAGTCAACATTTTGCAACTATCATGCCAAAAATTGTAGCAGGCAAAAGAGAAATTCTGAGAAAAACCAAGACAAGACATTTATAAGGTATTAAAGTGTGTCCTCACAGATTGCTTAGAGTTGTAAGGGAGAAAGTAGCACCAACATAATAGTAACAATATAATAGCTGTATTTAGAACACGGATAGTTACATATAATTATATATTGTTTGTAGCTTTTATATATTATATAGTTCTATAAATTATATAGTTTTATATATGGTTTTATTTAATATACTATATAGTTTTATACAATTTCATTTGCATATAGTAACTATATATTGGTGAAATAGTACAAACCTTGCCTGGATGATATGAAATAGCATCCCTACCTATTTAAGGGTAGGTGAACATCTGGGTCTTCATGATGATGCGATAACCTGTAGAGGACATAGTGCCCCTCATGCATTATTTTAATCTGGAATGCAGAAACTGAATTCATTCATGAGGAAATATCAGGCAAGCCCCAGTGAGGATTATCTCAATGGAAAAAGAAAGAAAACGTCTGTTTTCTTCAAATTTGTCAATGTCATAACAGACACGGTAAAGCCGTGGAACTCTTTTAACTTCAATGAAGCTAAAAACACATGATAATAAAATACATTTCCTGACTCCACATTGCATCTTGCACACACACGGAAAAAGCTATAGAGGACATTATTGGATTAACTGACAAAATAGAGAGTGGATTAGAAAAAAAAATCATATCAATGTTGATTTTACTGAGGTCGATAACTACATTGTGATTAATAGCACAGAATATTATGTTTTTAGCCATATGACTTTGAAGTATACCAGAATAGTATGTCCTGGCTTATGTTACCTACCTGCTAGGGGTGAAATAACACATACTGTATAGATGGTATCTATATCTATAAATTTATATCCATCTATTCATCCATTTACCTCCCTCCTACTACCTACCTACCTACATACATACATACTTATCTACTTAATATATCTATCTATTGATGGATTGATCAATTGCGCAGAAAACAAAGCAACTGAGTAAACTGAATAGGTGAATAATGTAAAGAGTGTATGGGTGTCTTTTTTTTTAATTAAGTCTTTCATACATAGATCATAAATATATTTATGCCATTATAGGATTCAGTGTGTTCATTATTTGTACAAATTGGAATGCTTGCTACCTATTAAACAATATAACCTTTACCACTTTTACCCAATTATAGGATTAAGACATTTATGCGCTACCTACTATTCTTTCAACTTTAATGTAAATTTAATATGCTTTCTAAATAAAAACTTTAAAAATTAACTTAGGTTCAAGTATGGTTCTTCTATGTCTTGGGGGTTAGTCTTGCAGGCTCTAGTTTCAGTCTTGTCCTGCCTATTTATGACCTCTGTGTCCTTGGGTAGCTCCTCAACCTCTTTATACTCACGTCTCTTTATCTGTGAAATGACAATAATAACACAGTTTCTGAGGGCTATTGCACAGACTGAGATAATTCAAGTGAGCCCTGTA
>NW_003855981.1:0-1708 GCF_000181295.1 Otolemur garnettii | reverse complement strand
TAGCCGAGCGTTGTGGCAGGCACCTGTAGTCCCAGCTACTTGGGAGGCTGAGGCAAGAGAATTGCTTAAGCCCAAGAGTTTGAGGTTGCTGTGAGGCTGGGCCCCCGCAGCCCTCTACTAAGGGTGACAAAGTGAGACTCTGTCTCAAAAAAAAAAAAAAAAAATGACTCCCTTAATAAATTCCTTTCCAACACATTCATTTTCATCTATCACTTTCCACGCTGCCTATAAAAAGGAAGGCTTCAGATCAATCTTTACACAGCAGTGATCAGAAGCCTTCATGGCTCCTTCCTCTGCTCCAAAATACATTCAAACAGAACCCACTGCAAGGTAACCTATATGTACTTCACAGCTTTCTCCTCTGCTACTGCCAATATTGTGCTCCAAACTAACTGAACTACCCACGGTTCCTTCAAACGTCCTTGTTCTTTCCCACTTTTGTCCCTTTGATTCATATAATTTCTTGAAACACAGAAAATAGGAACTTCATTAAAGAAGAAGAGATACTTGTCTCCCTGAAAGATGAATCCTCTTTTCCATCATACTTGAGAGAAAAATGAGTCCAAATTCCAAAGCAATGTTTCTAAGTCTTCCAACTTGTGGAATAAGATTCAGCTCACTACATTATTTTTAATAATTTCAAAACTTTCATCAATTTTTATGAGTTTTTATGTGACTGCCTACATATATGAATCAAAATGTTTTACAGGATTTGGGAAGGTCAAGGTGCAGTCAATAATGGAGGGCCTGAAGAAGCTTAAACGTGAGTGAAAACTTATGATATAATAATGAACTTGATACTTTTGATGCTATCATTTATTTTTATGTGTTTTCACATAAAAGACATATATTGGCTCGGCGCCTGTGGCTCAAGTGGCTAAGGCACCAGCCACATACACCTAAGGTGGTAGGTTCAAATCCAGCCCAGGCCCGCCAAACAACAATAGTGGCTGTAACCAAAACTAATAGCCAGGCATTGTGGTGGGCGCCTGTGGTCCCAGCTACTTGGGAGGCAGAGGCAGGAGACTCACTTGAGCCCAGGAGTTGGAGGTTGCTATGAGCTGTGATGCCACAGCACTCTACCCAGGGGGATAGCTTGAGGCTCTGTCGCAAAAAAAAACACACAAAAAAAACCAACCAAACAAAAAACCAAAATAAATCGCTGTTTAAAAAACAGTTTGCTCTCCACACATAGGCAGGTTTACTTATATATTATTATTTTTTGAGACACAGTCTTAGTTCATCACCCTCAGTAGGATGTCATAGCATCACAGCTCATAGCAACTTCAAATTTTTGGGCTTAAGAGATTCTCTTGGCTCGGCTCCTGTTGTTCAAGCAGGTAAGGCACCAGCCACATACAACTGACATGGTGGGTTCGAATCCAGCCAGGGCCCGCCAAATAACAATGACGGCTGCAACCCCCAAATAGCAGGGCGTTGTGGCAGGTGCCTGGAGTCCCAGCTACTTGGGAGGCAGAAACAGGAGAATTGCTTGAGCCGGCTCGGCGCCTGTGGCTCAAGCAGCTAAGGCGCCAGCCACATAAACCTAAGGTGGCGGGTTCGAATCCCCAGCCCGGACCCGCCAAACAACAATGATGGCTGCAACCCAAAAATGGCCAGGCATTGTGGCAGGCGCCTGTAGTCTCAGCTACTTGGGAGGCGGAGGCAGGAGACTCGGTTGAGCCCAGGAGTTGGAGGTTGCTGTGAG
>NW_003855980.1:0-1708 GCF_000181295.1 Otolemur garnettii | reverse complement strand
CTCACAGCAACCTCCAACTCCTGGGCTCAACCGAGTCTCCTGCCTCCGCCTCCCAAGTAGCTGAGACTACAGGCGCCTGCCACAATGCCTGGCCATTTTTGGGTTGCAGCCATCATTGTTGTTTGGCGGGTCCGGGCTGGGGATTCGAACCCGCCACCTTAGGTTTATGTGGCTGGCGCCTTAGCTGCTTGAGCCACAGGCGCCGAGCCGGCTCAAGCAATTCTCCTGTTTCTGCCTCCCAAGTAGCTGGGACTCCAGGCACCTGCCACAACGCCCTGCTATTTGGGGGTTGCAGCCGTCATTGTTATTTGGCGGGCCCTGGCTGGATTCGAACCCACCATGTCAGTTGTATGTGGCTGGTGCCTTACCTGCTTGAACAACAGGAGCCGAGCCAAGAGAATCTCTTAAGCCCAAAAATTTGAAGTTGCTATGAGCTGTGATGCTATGACATCCTACTGAGGGTGATGAACTAAGACTGTGTCTCAAAAAATAATAATATATAAGTAAACCTGCCTATGTGTGGAGAGCAAACTGTTTTTTAAACAGCGATTTATTTTGGTTTTTTGTTTGGTTGGTTTTTTTTGTGTGTTTTTTTTTGCGACAGAGCCTCAAGCTATCCCCCTGGGTAGAGTGCTGTGGCATCACAGCTCATAGCAACCTCCAACTCCTGGGCTCAAGTGAGTCTCCTGCCTCTGCCTCCCAAGTAGCTGGGACCACAGGCGCCCACCACAATGCCTGGCTATTAGTTTTGGTTACAGCCACTATTGTTGTTTGGCGGGCCTGGGCTGGATTTGAACCTACCACCTTAGGTGTATGTGGCTGGTGCCTTAGCCACTTGAGCCACAGGCGCCGAGCCAATATATGTCTTTTATGTGAAAACACATAAAAATAAATGATAGCATCAAAAGTATCAAGTTCATTATTATATCATAAGTTTTCACTCACGTTTAAGCTTCTTCAGGCCCTCCATTATTGACTGCACCTTGACCTTCCCAAATCCTGTAAAACATTTTGATTCATATATGTAGGCAGTCACATAAAAACTCATAAAAATTGATGAAAGTTTTGAAATTATTAAAAATAATGTAGTGAGCTGAATCTTATTCCACAAGTTGGAAGACTTAGAAACATTGCTTTGGAATTTGGACTCATTTTTCTCTCAAGTATGATGGAAAAGAGGATTCATCTTTCAGGGAGACAAGTATCTCTTCTTCTTTAATGAAGTTCCTATTTTCTGTGTTTCAAGAAATTATATGAATCAAAGGGACAAAAGTGGGAAAGAACAAGGACGTTTGAAGGAACCGTGGGTAGTTCAGTTAGTTTGGAGCACAATATTGGCAGTAGCAGAGGAGAAAGCTGTGAAGTACATATAGGTTACCTTGCAGTGGGTTCTGTTTGAATGTATTTTGGAGCAGAGGAAGGAGCCATGAAGGCTTCTGATCACTGCTGTGTAAAGATTGATCTGAAGCCTTCCTTTTTATAGGCAGCGTGGAAAGTGATAGATGAAAATGAATGTGTTGGAAAGGAATTTATTAAGGGAGTCATTTTTTTTTTTTTTTTTTGAGACAGAGTCTCACTTTGTCACCCTTAGTAGAGGGCTGCGGGGGCCCAGCCTCACAGCAACCTCAAACTCTTGGGCTTAAGCAATTCTCTTGCCTCAGCCTCCCAAGTAGCTGGGACTACAGGTGCCTGCCACAACGCTCGGCTA
>NW_003855979.1:0-1708 GCF_000181295.1 Otolemur garnettii | reverse complement strand
ACCTTTAAGGAGACAGTATGAATAACTTCCAATATCTTGAAATGTTTTTCATATACACAGAATTTAGAAAAATGGGTTAGGTTAAGCAAAATAAAATAAAACCCACCAATAGGCGATTTGATGTATTTCTTAAATGTGATCAGCTCATTTCTTCAGGTTTACATGTTAATCTATAATATCTCTATTAAAAATCATTATCAGAGAGTTGACATTTACCCTTATATATATAGAAAAATTACTACCAAACAGGTCACAGGTTACTAAACCAACATCACAGCTGAAGAGGGACAGTGCAGGAGTCTAAAATTTGACAGAATGCAAAGAAACTGATCATGTACACACCCACTGTGTGTAAAGCTGCCTATAAATTGTATGTACATATACCACGCTAATATATGTAGGTGTTCATTTTAAACATATGCAAAAATAAACATGAAGGAAAGATGAATGTTCTACTTCTGGCAAAAACAGACCAGATCTGGGCAGTGCCTGTGGCTCAGTGAGTAGGGTGCTGGTCCCAGATATCGAGGGTGGTGGGCTGGAATCTGGCCCTGGTCAAATTGCAACAATAAAAAACAAACAACAAAAAAACCCAGACCAGGTCATTTCAGACAAACCCTCCTGCTGATAACAATTAGGGAAGCTGGCAGATAGCTTTAGTTTGGAGGCGGAACAAGCCGAGTAGAGCTCTCAGTAAACTCAGAGCTGGAGGATAAACTGGAGTTCAGGGCCTGCCAAGAAGGAGTCACAAGCCTTCATGTGGGACCCACTCCCCAGAAGGAAGGGAGCCTGAAATAGCTCAGCCCTTGGGGGCCAACTCCCAGCCTTACCATCTGTCTCTGGTTGAACCAAGGTGATCTACTCTAACCTTGTCGCCTGCCGGAAAGCTAAGTAAATCTTCTCTGAAAGAAAAATCCAACAAAGCACAAATTATTTCCACAAATTCTAATCTAGAATATCTAATATATAATCCAAAACAACTAGGCATACAAAAGTTTTGATTAAAAAATAGAACTAGGGGAAAAACAATTAACAGAAACATACTCGTAGGAGATCCATATGTTGGAGGCCAAGAGGGAGCAGGGAGCTGGGAAGCACAAAGAAAGTTTAAACTGGCCAAGGTGGGATAGTGAACAGTAAGTCATATGGCAACTATGGAAGATGGTAGGGCTGCCGCCAAAGGTTAGTTGCACCACAAATTCAGCCTCCATTCTGCTTGGTCACACACACTCTCTTCATCAATCTCACAGTGCGAATAAACCACAAACTAGCAGCTACAAAGACCACCTTTAACCCTGACCTTCTACGTGAGTACAGAGTATTAATAGGAAAATTGGAATTCTGTTACAATAGTGGAAAGAGGAGATCACGTCAGTCTATCTCAATACCAATTTTCAGGTATATTGTTGGTCTTTATTGTGCACACTGATCTGCCATTCTTCCTAAATCTTTAACAATGAAAAACAGTCTCTAAAATCCATATTATAATTGCACTTCAACGTATGCCAGAACTTAAACGCATACCAGAATAAAAAGTGATATGCCTCCTTTCAAACTCTTACTTAGATCACACAAATGCTATTCACGAATTTTTTGTGGTTTTACCTGGTTTAGAGACATTTTAATTCTGGAATGCCACCTCTTTTGCTAAAATCAATTTCGAATTTCATCTTATTTTCTTGCCAATTTAGGGTTTTTCTAAAATAGA
>NW_003855978.1:0-1709 GCF_000181295.1 Otolemur garnettii | reverse complement strand
CAAAGTATTCACATAAACTAGAATCAGTTTTGCCATCTTAATGATAGCTTGTTTATGCCAACAATGAAGAAGGCTGGAGCTAGTGGTGATGAAATTGCAAAAGGCTTCTCCCACAGCTTGTTGACAATTGAATATTTTTCCTTGCAAGAAGTGTTATAAAGCCTAGAAGAAGTGGGAGTTGTTTGGTGAGAGGTGTTTGTACAACTAGTGGTCAAGCATTGTTTAGCAAGAGGATTGGCCCATTTCTGTTGACCAATATGGGCTGCTTAATCTTAAGCATCCTCATTGTGCTGTCTAGTTGGTTGCAGTAGACATCTACTATAACCAATTGACCAGGTTTCAACCTGTGGTGCATAATGAACGTGGATAGAGAGTTCCCTAAATAATTAAGTGAGGTACAGTGTGTGAAATCCTGTTTCATACACAGTTAAAAACCAACACCCCTTCCCCAATTAGTATTAATAATATTTTTCCAACCAAGAGACATTTCTGGTACACCCAGCTCAGACTCTCAAGCTTTCCCTTTATGATCCCAGCTGGAGTTGGATGAACCAGACCAAGAACCAGAAACAAACCAAATACTTAGCCACAATGGGAGTCACTAATATTAACAATAATTTAAGAAGTGAAATATGCTCCATTTTGAAATAATTTGAAAATTCAGTACCTAGAATTTGGATAATTCTCTGCTGACAGTCCCAGAGAATCAAAGAGCTACAACGGAGTTCTGGGTCTTGAGGACAGACACCTTCATTTTGCAACCAAGGAAAATAAAATCTGAAGAGAAGCACTTACTAGCTCCCCTAAATCTTCCAAGAGTTGGAGCTAGGACTAGAACCCAGGTTCCCTCACAGGATCTGCTTTGCTGCTCCTCTTTGGGTTTATTGCTAGAGGCAAACACTAGCTTTTCTGAAAACAGCAAACTGAGAAAAATAGGTCTGATAGAACCTGGGGCAACCCTGTCATCGAAAGTCTTAAAACTATAAGAGTGTAAATCACAGAGCATTACCTAATTAGTAGCTTATAAGGTGTTGTGAGAATAAAAATGAGATAATGCAGGTGAAAGTAAGTCATAAGAAAGAAAGTTTTATGCAATAATGAGGATTAATACTCTGCATTTCTCATATAATCAATTCTATCCTTGTTAAATGGAATCGGATACCAATTTGCTGAGAATACCTGGTGTTACGGGGCCTTCATTCTATGGTAAAGGAAAATTTTCATTATCAAGAGGACAGAGGAGAGGTAAAGAGCCATGTCTCCATAGCTGTTAACACAAAGTTAATTACTATTCCCCTCACCTTGCAAGTAATTTCAGGTCTAAGATCTCCCAGCACCTCGAGATGGTTAGGCTTAACCTTTGTTATTAATGAAATAAGTGAAGTCTAGGATGATAAAGTGATTCTTTTAGAGCAAACACTAAGTTCGGGTAAAAGTTAAAACCCAAAACCTAATGCTGACAGGGGACCTGGTCAGTTATGGGAAGAAAAGTCGTAATAGCAACTGACTATTAGAAACTAAAGATAATTCAGGAAAAGAAGATTATCTTGGCATGGCTAAGCATTTTTTTAAAATTTGCTCTCTAGAATATAATTATGACATTTAACTGAAAGTCATGTTTTATTTTAAAAAGGAGCTTTGCAGTAAAAACTACCTGTATTTCCTCCTATACAGAGAGACAAATCCTTTCTCTGGATCTGATACCTGCT
>NW_003855977.1:0-1710 GCF_000181295.1 Otolemur garnettii | reverse complement strand
GCTGATGTGAAATTATTAGCAAGACTGTTGTGAGGATTGTATGGAGATTACATATGCAAAATTAAAATTGAGTTATCGTTGTTCTCATAAAGTTATAAATAATGGAAAGAAAATATCAATGTTAGGGAGGCAAGAAATGAGAGGCAGATAATGGAATTTGATAACTCAATAGAAAGTCTTTCTAGACACTGAAAATATACTAAGACTTGCAAAAGCAATATATATCTAAGAAAAATATGATCACCAGACAATAGGGTAGGATGTAAATAATCACTAATGAACATAGTGTTTGGTTTGGCTGGGTGCCGTGGCTTACAAATGTAATCCTAGCACTTGTAGGGAACTGAGGCAGGAGAATCACTTGAGCTCAGAAGAGTTTGAGATCAGCCTGAGGAAGAGTGAGACTTCATCTTTACTAAAAACAAAAACAATAGCCAGGCACGGTGGCAGGTGCCTGTAGTCCCAGCTACTTGGGAGTCTGAGACAGGAGGATGGGCCAGAGTCCAGGAGTTTAATGTTGCTGTGAGCCAGACTGATGACACTACACTCTAGACTGGGCAACAGAGTAAGACTCTGTCTCCAAAACAGAAAGTGTATTCTTTGAAAATTCTACCCTTTCATCTTGAACAAGACAAAAAAAAAAAACTTTTTGAAAAATGGCATTCCATAATTTTAAATTTCTTAGGATGTGGCTAAATTATAAAATTAAAGTCAAATAAACCCATCCCATATAGACATCTCCAATAATATCAATATTAGATTGTCAGGGCCACGATGTCGTGTCTCGGGCCCAACCCAGGGCCTCATCGGAGCCAGGACACTAGGTCTCTGGCTGCCAAATCAACTGTCTGGATGTGGGCCACTGCACCAGCTTACTCGGGGTAGGCCTCATTCAGGTCTCAGGTGCCAAAGCACCTTAAAAGTCATAGTCAATATTAGCAGGAGCAAGCATCTCAGCAGCAGTCTCACCAGGAGTCTTGACAGGGGAGCTCTGATCAGGCATCCTCTGGGCAAGAAGCGGAGCCCAGCGGAGCCTGTACAGGCTTCTCCTGTGGCTATTTATACAAGTGACATGTCACAGGTGTGGAGACGGCTATGCAATAATATATGTGTTTTCCTCTAGAGCTCTTACGTGCTCTCATACTCTTTAACGAGAGACCAGTGATGTTAAATGATATTAAATCCCTTCCCTTGTTGCCAAGGTATTTCTCACAGGTGCCTCCTACATTAGATAACTAGAAATCAAAGATTGGGATGAATAAAAGTGATTCAAGTACTTCTTTGATAGAAAATATTACTTAAGGCTCGGCACCTGTAGCTCAGGGGTTGGCATGTTCAAACCCAACCTGGGCCTGCTAAACAACAATAGCAACCACAACAAAAAAAATAGCCAGTTGTTGTGGGGCACCTGTAGTCCCCGCTAATTGGGAGGCCGAGGCAACAGAATCACTTAAGCCCAAGAGTTTGAGGTTGATGTGAGCTGTGACACCACAGCACACTACCAAGGGCAACAGAGTGAGATTCTCTCTCTCAAAAAAAGAAAGAAACAGAGAGAGAGAAAATATTATAACAGACTGTGTTTTATTTGATATTCATTAGTATTCAGAAAACATGCTATAAATTTACCTACCAGTGATTCTAAATTGAGTAAAACAGATAACAACTCAAAAATCCCCTGAAAATAAGTAAAAGTCATGAAAATATTTTAAT
>NW_003855976.1:0-1710 GCF_000181295.1 Otolemur garnettii | reverse complement strand
GTTACTTGGGGAGCTATCAGGGGGTTTACAGTAGGGATGTACTAGATTAAGGTGACCAGATTTTAACATTGGTAAAGCGGGACACCATTGACGGGGGGCGGGGGGCGGCTAACAACAATGCAAACTTTGATAAGCAGTTCTCAATAATCAGTTCTCAACAATTATTTGTTATTATTAAAGTTTAACATTATAAAATTACCAAAAATAATATAAAACGCATATCTTGGCAAAATAGCCACATGGCAGCCGAAAACCGCATATTCCCTTCCTGTTCTCCCGTGTTCCCTAGCTTGTCATGCATTCTTTCCAAAAATTGGGGCTTTTTTAAATGCCACAGGACACAGGACAAATTGCTAAAAATTGGGACTATCCCACCAAAAATGGGACGTCTGGTCACCTTATACTAGATACAACTTGTATTTGAGGAATAAATTAAAGGGAAGAGAAATTCAAAGCACGATCAGTTGAATTTACATCCATAATACTAGCTAATACTTAATGTTTACTGTGTTCTATGCATTTCACATATATTAAATCATTCAGTCATCATGAGAATTCTTGATCTTTCTGGGCAACAGCCAAGAAAATGAATGCATAAGGAAGATAAGTGCCCACCCAAGGTCATATGACCAGTGAATTGTGGAGCTGGGGCACGTATGCAAGCAGTCTGGCTCCAGCATTCCATACTCTTAATACTATACTGTATATTGTCTCTATATTTATCAAATCTCCTCTTTCTATATTTACCAAATCAAAATGCAGGAGCTACTAGCAACATAGAAATATAAATGAAATGCATGTTGTTTTATCCTTTACCACTTTGTTCAGAGGCAACTATTTTGCTAGTTCAGATGCCAAGATTTGAACTATGGTGATGGTAATAGAAATGGAGAAAAGGGGAATAACTGAGAGAACTTGGTGCTAAATTTGTTGTGGGGTTTGAGACCATTTAAATTTTAAAACTTGGACTGACCGTCTCTTCAATTTACTCATTGGTAATGTGGATATAATAATAAAAGAGATTTGGCTTCTGGTCAAGATGGAGTAAAAAGGACCATATTGAACTTCCCATTTGAAAAAATAACAATAGACCGAACACAGGATATAAAACAATAGTTTGCAAGATACTGGACAGCAGGCAAAAAGGGACAGTCATCTTTGAGAGATGAAGAAGCACATGAGGTGATCACTATGATTGTTTCAACTTACTGTCTTCAAAGAGTTTCCAGGACATGTTACAGGGAAGTGAAACTCAAATAGATTCCAACAGACTCCCTGAAGTGAGGAGACAAAGCTGAGAGCCTGAGGAACCAAAGTGATTAGAGTTTGCAGGACAGAGTAAAAGAGGGGAGACAGTTATACAGATCCTTTCCGGGTGTTTAGCAGAGTAATTTTCAGTGCATATATGTGAAGAAACTACCCAAGGTTGTGGAAATAAACACCTGAAAGGATTAGAGGTAACAGTGCCCAGAATTCACACAGGGCTATAAACTATTCTCAGTAGACAGATTGGAGACCTCAAGATTAAAGGGCATTTGGTAGAGTACACAAAAGGATCTTCTTTGATAGAAGGTGAAAAATTATTTCTAGACCAAACATGATTCTGATTCTGGGTAACAAATTTTAAAATCAAGACACAAAATGATTGAAGTGTCTGTAAGTAATTGCATCTCAAAATAAGGCTCACAAATATGTTTTTTTTTTTTTTTT
>NW_003855975.1:0-1711 GCF_000181295.1 Otolemur garnettii | reverse complement strand
GAACTGTGTAATAATAAACATGTGTTTGCCCTGCCTGCATCCAGTGAGACCTGCGTCCAACTTCTGACCCACGGAACTGTGTGATAATGAATGTGTGTTTGCCCTGCCTGGGCAAACTGGAAGGCTCATGTTGATGTGATGAGTGGCACACGGTATAAACATCCTGAATCTCCAAGATTCTGCTTGAGAATCCCCAGGAGCTGCCTAGAGGACCACTGGATGTGCAACAGATTTTACAGAAGTAAAAAATAAGTTTTTATGTTTTAAGCCAGTGAAGGTCCCAGTTTATTTGTTTCTGTAGACCAATCTCTCCTCACTAGTACCCTTGCTTAGAATTGTGCTATCATAGGAGATAGAATATCCTACCTATCAAGCTTAATGTAGAGACTAATGTCTAATTCTATATCTCTTACATGTATTGACCTACGAACTTGCACCTTTAGGTTTCAATTACCCTGTACATATAATAGACATGTAATTTATACAGCACTTAAAAAAAATCAAATATTACATAAGTGACTATTCCTTTTATATATGGTTTTTATGATATAATAATGCATTTTAATTTAGAAAACAAAGAGAAGTTTGTATTATGAAGCTCATGAAATGCTTTTGTTTTTTCTGTTATTGACTGATAATATTAATGCAGATACTATGCTTTCATGTCAAGGTCTCAGTTCAGGTACTAATAATGGCCCTTTTTCAATATACTGTACATTTAAGACATTTGCCAAGATGTTCATGAACTTCAGCAAAATGGCATACTTACAGGTGCCAAAAAGTGCAACTGACAAGAGGAGATAAACTCACAGTCTATGTTTCTTTTCTAAGAGAACTGGAAAAAAAAAAAAAAAGAAGAAGAACCACAAGAATAGTCGATTTTAAGTAGAGTGATGGCTTAACATTGTCCATGTAATCATCCAAAGTGATAATAACAACTCAAGAACAGCCAAAGTCCCCAACCTCACTCCTTCATTTGATGGGAGAGAAAACTGAGGACCACAGAAATAAAGTAATCTATGCCAAGTAGCCAAGGAGGAGGGGGGGAGATGAGGGCAGATCTAAGAGCAGATGGAGAGCAGCTATTTTGTTAAGGGAGGGCTAGATTTGCATGATCAAATATCACACCTTTTCATAAACTATATTTTTGTTGTAACATAATACAACATACAACTCACCATTTTAATCATTTTCATTTTACAATTCAGTGGCGTTAAGTACATTCACATTGTTGTGCAGCCATCACCACCACCACTATCCACCTGCAGAACTTTTCCTTTATCTCAAACTGAAACTCTTGTTTCAACAGTAACTCCTCTGTCACCACCGGCAGGTAACCGCCATTCTACCTTGTGTCTCTGTGCATTTGACTATTCTCGGTACTTCCTGTGAGTGGAATCAGACAGCGTTTATCCTTTTGTGTCTGACTTATTTCACTGAGGATAACGTTTTCAACATTCATCCATCTGCAGCATGCGTTAGAATTCTGTTGTTCTTTCCACTAATATTCCATTGTATGGACGCACCACATTGGGTTATTTCCACCTTTTGGCTACTGTGAACAATGCTGCTATGAACCTTGGTGCACAGATATTTGTTTGAGTCTCTTCTTTCATTTATTTTGGGAACATACTCAGAAGTGGAATTGCTGGGTCACGTGATAATTCTGTTCTATTTTTTGAGTTGCTGCCACACCATTTCACATGGCCAC
>NW_003855974.1:0-1712 GCF_000181295.1 Otolemur garnettii | reverse complement strand
TGGCATCTCAGCTCACAGAAACCTCCCACTCCTGGGCTCAAGCGAGTCTCCTGCCTCAGCCTCCCAAGTAGCTGAGACCACAGGCGCCCACCACAACGCCCGGCTATTTTTTGGTTGCAGCCGTCAGTCATTGTTGTTTAGCGGGCCCGGGCCGGATTCGAACCCACTGCCTTGGGTGTACATGGCTGGCCCCTTTGCCACTTGAGCCACAGGCGCCGAGCCATTTTTGGTTTTTTTTGAGACAGAGTCTCACTATGTCACCCTTGGTAGAGTGCCACGGCATCACAGCTCACAGCAACCTCAAACTCTTGGGCTTTAAGCAATTCTCTTACCTCAGCCTCCCAAGTAGCTGGGACTACAGGCACCCGCCACAATGCCCAGCTATTTTTTTGTTGCAGTCGTCATTATTGTTTAGCTGGCCCAAGCTGAGTTTGAACCCACCAGCCTCAGTGCATGTGGCTGGTGCCATAACCACTGTGCTACAGGCACCGAGCCTGTTTTTGTTTTTTTGAGGGAGTCTCACCCTCTGCAGAGTGCCATGGAATCATAGCTCACAGAAACCTCAAACACTTAGGCTCAAGAGAGTGAGTTCATAGCTGAGACTATAAGCACCTGCCACAGCTCCTGGCTAGCTGTTCCATTTTTAGTAGAGATGGGGTGGGGGGAGGTCTCACTTTTGCTCAGGCAGGTCTCAAACTCCTGAGTTCAAGCAAGTGATCCACCCATTTCAGCCTCCCAGAGAGCTAGGGTTACAGATAACATTTCAACTTTTAAAAATATCTGTGCCCCCATTTGAAATGTGTGTACCTGCACCATTTTAGGAATTAATTTGGGAGACTAGAGAGTTGAATCAAAACCAAAAACATTACCCTAAAAGGAACTATAATAGTGTTTTTCTCTTTATTCTTAAACCAGACAACCACAGTGTCAATCTTTCCTTTCCTGAATTACTTAAATCACTTAGAAAAAATATATTTCATTTATTTAAATTTCTTGAAAAGAATCTACATAATCCAAATTCATCATGTAATTCTAACAATCACCATTATCATCCCACTTGACCAAAGAGGAAAAGGGACTCCTAGGTGTCCAGCGACTTTCTCCAAAACACATAGCATACAAATAGCAGAGCAAGGAAGTAGACCCAGGTCCGCCTGCCCCCAAAGCCCAAGCATTTAAGTACCTACATAACCTAGTTTTAATTAAGTTCAACTTCAAAGGATGTCGTTTAAAGCTAAATCAGTTGAAATACTGGAGTGCATACAGATTTTCAGTACAGTTATACACAGTAAATTACAGAAGTTTGTTACAGTCTCTCAGAGAATTTACTGCCTAGTTACAGACAAGACTATAGAAGAAACAATACTAATAATATGAGACATTAAAATTAAGTACTCAATTCTGTAGTCCACATAGGAGCATCACAAAAGGTCAAGGGAAAGAATACTTAAAATTGCTTAATGAAAATTGGCATTATCCTGGATAGCTTTCTGAGTGATAAAAGTGGGAATTAAGTTTTGGAAGACAGAGAAGTTTGAAGTAGTAAAAAGGAAGAAAAGATTATTTCAGATGGGTGAAATCATAGCAACAGAGACAAATAATAGGAGAATATCACCAAATATCAGTTTGACTACAACAAAGACACCAGGTTGAAGCATATAAAATTACTGTTTCTGTAGGTCAAAAATGGTCAGAAAACAGCAATTTCATCT
>NW_003855973.1:0-1712 GCF_000181295.1 Otolemur garnettii | reverse complement strand
TTTGATGTCCCTGACATGTCTTTAAATTGGATAGTTGAGGCTAAAATTGATTTACTTCTTATAAGTCTGATTGCAACAATTTCTAGAAACATGATATATTAAGGTGACAGAGAAACATTGACAGTTCAATAACACTGACCAGTGACACTAACCGATGGATCCATGGCATTTTCTTTGCTGGAATGGCATGCAGGCAGTGACTACTGAAGTCTCCAAGTGTGAAATAGTGTGTGGCTTAAACGCCAATCTCATCATCCATTATTCACTTTACAATGCAACCTTACTCTTCTATAAATGATTCTCTTGCCAAAGTCTGTGTAAAAATCCATAGAACCCAGTGTGTTTCCTTGGAGTTGCTGGGTATTTGTTTTCTTCTAAATTCTTTTCTACTAGGAAGTTATTCATACAACCACATCCTACCATGCATTAATACTTTTTTTCTTCATCTTCTCACCATAGAATTGATCAGTGGATACTTATTACTTTAACAACACAGCCTTGAAATTCAGAGGCTAACCCATCACAATTGTACTCATTTACCACTTTTCATTCCAGTAACAGTTAGCCATGAAGTAAGTGGAGCTTTGGGAGAGCCTCACACTCCTTCCACCTACTATCTGCACGTCCTCTACACCCCAGAATTCCCCACTGGTATCTCTGCAGGCATCACAGAAAAAAGAGTGTGCAGGGTATGTGTTGAGGCATGGAAGATTAGCCCCCAAAGTGACAGGCCTCACTTCCTGCCCTTTCTCACGGTCAGAACACAGTCATTTACCCCTATAATTCCACAAGGAGAACTGGAGAATATGCCCCTATAACCAGACAAAAAAAGGAAAAAAACACACAAACAGAAGGCATTGTAAACAAACAGCGTTAACTCTTTCACACACCTAGGTGTGTGTGCACATAAACACACACAACGTATTATTTCAAAGTTCTATTTTTGCTTTTAATACTAAACCCTCAGTAAAATTATACGTATTATTATTACTATAGACTGGACAGGAATTAAATACTTTAAAATTTTTACTTTTTAGTTTTCTCTACCTTTCACAGTTTCTAAAAGTAATACTTATTTTTATTGTATTTTATTGTTGGGGATTGATTCATTGAAGGAACAAAGAACTAGGTTACTCTGATTGCGTTTGTTAGGTAAAGTCCCTCTTATAATAAAGTAGTAATTATTTTTTAAACAATCTTTTTTTCCCCACTATACAAAGCCGACATAAATTAGATTCTCATTTTGGCAAATCTTGGTGGATTTATAAGCCTGATCCTCAGTAAATTTCCCTTGAAAACTTGTATATTAAAAAAATAATAGTATTTATCACTTCATGATAAAGAGCAGCCAGACGCATGTTTCTATTCATCTGTTCAATATATGCTTATAAAGTTATTTAATTTCCTCCAGAATTTTATCTAGTAACCAAGGGTCAAATTTTGCATAACAAGGATTGAGCAAACTGCTAGGAGTCCTGATGAGATGTAATGTGAAATTCACATTGTTCTTTGCCAAATATAAGCAAGCCTTGGGCCCTAACTTCCTATTTGTAGTAAAAATTCAATGAAAACAATAATTTGTCTTAATTTGAAGACTTTCCGAAACAAAATCTGCACTGAGGCATGCATGAATACATATAGTTGATGTGGAAGATGATCCCAGAAAGTGCAAGTTAGAAACAAAATAAGAGAGGAAAGGCCAGGCATGGTGG
>NW_003855972.1:0-1712 GCF_000181295.1 Otolemur garnettii | reverse complement strand
TTTTTTCCTTTGAGTATATGCCCAGTAGTGGGATTGATGGATTGAATTGTAAATCTACTTTTTCTCTGAGAAATCTTCATACTGTTTTCCATAGAGGATATACTAATTTATATTCCCACCAACAGTGTATAAGCATTTCCTTTATGCTCCATCCATATAGGCATCTATTGTTTTTGACTTTTTAATAATTTTCTTGCAGGAATCAGGTGGTTTAAATTTTCATTTTCCTGATGATTAATGATATTAAGCATTTTTTCATGTTTCTTGGTGATGTGTTTCTCTTTTTTTGAAAAATGTCTGTTCATATCTTTTGCCCACTTTTTAGTGGCGTTATTAGCATTAGCATTAACATTAGTTATTAGCATTAAGATTTAATGGAGTTAAAAGCATTCCCTTTTCACTCCACCCATATTAGCATCTACTGTTTTTGACTTTTTAATAATGACCATTCTTGCAGGAATAAGGTGATTTAAACTTGCATTTTACTGATGATTAAGTGTTTTTTACATGTTTCTTGGTGATGTGTTTCTCTTTTTTTGAAAAATGTCTTTTCATATCTTTTGCCCACTTTTTAATGGAGTTATTTGGGGTTTTTTGTTTGTTTGTTTCTTGTTCATTTGTTCAAGTTTCTTATATTCTCGATATTAGTCCTTTGTCAGGACTAATTTTCTCCAATTCTATAGGTTTTCTTTTTTCTTTCTTTCTTTCTTTCTTTTTTTTTTTTGTTTTTTTTGTTTTTTAGAGACAGAGTCTCAGTTTGTCACCCTCGGTAGAGTGCTGTAGCGTCACAGTTCACAGCAACCTCCAGTTCTTGTGCTTAGGCAATTCTCCTGCCTCAGCCTCCCAAGTAGCTGGGACTACAGGTGCCCACCACAACGCCCAGCTATTTTTTGTTGCAGTTTGGCCGGGGTCAGGTTAGAAGTCGCCAACCTTGGTATATGGGACCAGTGCCCTACTCACTGAGCCATAGGCGCTGCCCTCTATAGGTTTTCTATTCACTCTGCTAATCATTTCTTTTTCTGGGAAGAGGGTTTTATCTTAATTAAGCCACCTTTGTTCATTTTTGCTTTTGTTGTATTTGCTTTGGGGTCTTAGTCATAAATATTTTACTTAGGCCAATGTCAAACAGTTTTTCCTACGTTTTCTTCTAATATTTTTATGGTTTCATGTCATTCATTTAAGTGTTTAATCCATCTTCAGTTAATTTTGTGTGTGGTGAGAGATAGGGATCCAGTTTCATGCTTCTACATGTAGCTATCCAATTCTCCTAGAACCATTTATCAAATAGCAGGTCCTTTACCCAGTGTACATTTTTGCTTGGCTGGTCAAAGATCAGTTGGTTGAAGGTATTTAGTTTTATTTCTGGGTTCTTTATTCTGTTCTGTTGATCTATGTGCCTACTTTTATATTAGTACCACCCTGTTATGGTTTTTCTAACCTTGTAGTATAATTTCAAATCAGTGTGGTGCTTCTAAATTTCTTCTTTTTGCATAGAATTGCTTTGGCTATTCATGCTTATTTTTGATTCTACATGAATTTTAGGATTTTTTTCTAATTCTGTGGAAGAACAGCACTGGTATTTTGATGAGAATTGCATTGAGTCTATAGACTGCTTTGGCAGTATGAACATTTTGATTCTTCCATTCCATGAGAATGGGATACTTTTCAACTTGTTTGTGTCATCTGTGGTTTCTTTCATTAGTGATTGTAGT